>NC_092817.1:38054825-38134825 GCF_023375885.2 Dermacentor andersoni
CAGAGCTTAAAAGATGTGGGCCTCTTGGTTGAGGCAGGCGTTCGGGAAAAGCGGCATTTGTTTGTTTGCCTCGGAATTTGAAGTGTCGCTGCTTCGATAAGATTCCTATGCAGTGCGTTGCTTGGATTGAATGACTCTTTTTTATTTCTTGTTAAAATTCTCTGCTTGAAACCTTTCGCACGCTCATCTGTGGCAAGAAAGCTTTGTGATTAATATATTTTTAATATATATTGCCTCGTGGTTCCTAAAGCAATACACTCAAGCAACTCTCTACCATGTCGTCCCTAGTAGATGTGCCAATATGCAGCTATAGAGCAATCATCAGCCATAGCTGAGTGGTGAGGTCCACTGCAGAACAAACCCCTCCTAGGGGCCTCCCATTGCCACTCGCCGTAAAGACACTCAAATACGAGGTGCACCCATCTATGTGTTCATTTTCTCCCAGGAGTATCACTTCTGTGAATTGACACTTTTCCTTTTCGAACTCAACATAAGTAGGCATCCAACTCTGGGTTCATGGCTCCCAGCTTCACTATCACATTGTTCTGAAATAATTAAATTTTCTGCATATCCCCATCAAATATTCTAAGCTACAATCATGTTCCAGCGGATGATAAGTAGTTAGACAAAATATCCCCTTACATCTAGAAGTGTTTCTTGGCCCAAGACCTTTGTTTCAGACCAAGGCAGTGCTTAACTTTTTAGATGATGTTGGGCTGCATGTAACATGGGTCCAAAATCAAAAAAGCCTCAAGCGCCTATCTGCGGCACTTTTTCTGGATATAAAAGGAGCATACGACAACGTCGCCCACGAGGCCATACTAAACTCACTTGAGGCTGTTGGAGTTGGTGGCCGGATGTATCAATGGATTCGGGACTATTTGACTGAGAGGCGTTTTTTCTTACAGACCGAAGACGGCCCAACTTCAGACCATTCCATCTGCCGTGGTGTGCCGCAGGGTGGAGTGTTGAGCCCTATTTTGTTCAACCTCGTCCTGGTAGGACTAGCGGATTACCTACCGCAGACAGTACATGTCTCAATATACGCCGACGACATTTGCATCTGGGCCTCTGCGGTGACTCGCCCTCAGCTAAGAGCCAGGCTTCAGCGGGCGGCAACCATGACGGCTTCTTATCTCCGAGAGCAAGGCCTCAGTGTGTCTACTGAAAAGTGCGCATTACTTGGTTTTACGCGGAAACAAATGTCATCGTATCCTGTTACGATCAATGGTCAAGCTGTACTCTATGTTAAGACGCATCGCTTTCTGGGCGTCATCATTGACCGCAACCTCTCGTGGAGCCCTCACTGCGTCTATCTGAAGAAGAAGCTAGTCGCCATTGCTCAGGTCTTCCGATTTCTATGCGGGAAAAACTGGGGTACACCAATCCATTCTATGTTGCAGCTGTACAGGGCTTTGTTTCTCGGACTCCTTCGTTACAGCCTACCAGTATTGTCAAATGCATGCAAGACGAACTTTCGCGCCTTGGAGAGCATACAAGGTCAAGCCCTACGCACGTGTTTAGGGCTGCCTAGGTGCACCTCAACAGCAGCGACAATCGCCATCGCAGGAGACCATACAATCCAGACACATGTAGCTGTCGACTCTCTCAGAGCGCACATTCGCCATCTGTCAAGGATCCCCGACCATCATTTGGCCTCCCTACCAGCCGAGAGACCTCAAGCGACCTTTTCACGAGTTATTAGCGCTCATCATGAGTACATACCGGCATCATTTACACCGGCGGCGAAGCCTTCCTCTCCCCTGTGGTGCCTGCGACAGCCTCAAGTGAATTTTGCTATTCCTGGAATCACAAAAAAAATCCAATCATCCATCGCCGGCTCTGAAGCAATTTACGCTCACATTACTGCACCAGACGTATCATGACCGCATACATATATATACCGATGGTTCCACCTCACCTACCAGCTCAACTGCCGCATTCGTCGTTCCAGCCAAGAACGTTACAGTTAAATTCAAATTGTCGCACACGACTACATCTACATCGGCAGAACTTGCAGCTCTCCATGCCGCTATGATGTACATCACCGAAGAGCCTACAGAGAAATGGGTCGTATTTTGTGACTCAAAGGCAGCCCTTCACAGCATCAAGTCCGCATTACGTCACAGAACCTACGAGCAAATGACATCTGAAATCAGGGAACTGCACCACCATGCTCTGGAAAGTGGACACCACATTATATTTCAGTGGATTCCTGCTCACTGTGGCATCGTCGGCAACAACCTAGCTGACAAGGCTGCCCGGTGTGCCCACGAAGATACCAAGACGCGTCCAACACCTTTGGCGAGGTCGGACGCTGCCAGAGAACTTCGCCAACTTGCGCGTAAGAAATCCCAAGATCTCTGGATTTCAAGTGGCCTAAATTGCAGATTACGTAAACTGGACCCCACGCTACGGCTACAACTGCCATCTAGCCTTCTCCGCGGCGAAGCAACCTTGTTGTGTCGCTTGTGGCTGGGAGTGGCGTTCACGAACGCATACTCCTACCGTATGGGAATGGCCGAGAGCCCGAAGTGCGACTCCTGTGGGTGCGAGGAGACCATCGAGCACCTATTGTGTACCTGCCCTCGCTACGATGTCCAACGCCTCTCTCTGCGGGCAACTTTACGCAGACTGGACTCGAGATGTTTCACCGAGTCAAAGATACTCGGACCGTGGCCACACCCGTCACTGGCTCGAAAAGCGATTCGTGCACTAGTGCGGTACTTGAAGTGCACGGGCTTAACAGACCGTTTATAGTGTCCTTGCGTATGGTGTCGCTCCCACACGTACTCAGTGCTTCCTCTCTCCCTTTCTTCCTCTTTCTATTCCCCTTTCCCCCACCCCCAGTGTAGGGTAGCAAACCGGATGCTGTTCTGGTTGACCTCCCTGCCTTTCCTACCCTTGTTTTCTCTCTCTCTCTCTGTCTAGAGGGTGTTGCTGGGAGCGTACTGTTTAGTAGAGCACGTGCGATCGGCGCATTCTTTTCCCGTTAAATTTCAGTTGAGAATACATTTTATGGTCATCGCTCACATCGCTCGACAACATCGACTTCACCGCACCATTTCTCTGCGCTCTTTCGCCATCCCTTGCCCTTGCGCGAAAAAAAAAAAAGAAAACCCATACATCATCAACATCATCGTCATAATCACACACGATAAACAGAGTCTTCTATGCGCTATTTGATGCAATGTGGCTTTAATTATGATAAGCGTAGGCAGTGCCTAGCCAAAATGGTTGATACTAATTGAGGCTGGCCTGGCTATTACAGCTCCTAAAAGGTGCCTGAAAGAGCCCGCAATATAACATTTTCACGCACTTCTTTCTCTCAAGGCGTTCAGCAGTAGCATGTTCCGCCAACCATCCAACTCTGATTGCTTTACCAAACTGCTAAAATTACAAATTGTCATTTTTTCGTGTCCCTCAGTATGTTTTTCTTTCTATTAACTTTTATTACTCATAGCCCATAGCCCATAGACAAAGTACGAAGAAAGACGCGTTTCGCGGGGGGCGCCCCTCTCTATGCACAATTCCATAGCCAACCCTATCAAAATAGAGAAAGGAGTTATCTCTTCTTCTTCTTCTATCTGTAATGTGGGATACATACTAGATATGGACATATTTACAGATCCGTAAGCATCGTCAGATGATATTGTTGCAATTCACTGACTCTTCACTAACACCGGACTTTATTGGGAGTTCGAAGATAATTGCATAACGAAACGTAGAATGCTATGTACGCATCGATGAACTTCCATTAAACCGGTTAAATGCATGCTTCTTGCGCGGTCTACTTGAAAGGGCCGGTCGTTCCGCCCCCGTTGGTCCCGGCGCTTGCAGCAGGAAATGGGATCCTCGCGGAGTTTGCAAAGCGCTCGCTCGCCAGGGTTGAGAAATCCGCCGTGGGCGATTCGACAGCGGAACAAGGTCCCTTTGTGCAGTGCTCTGTTAATGAATGAGCTGCCCGAATGGGGACAGGAAGACGACGATAAAGTCCACTTCGAAACTCGGGCATCTCGGTGAGACACGGTTATGCACTAGAGAGAACAAGCGTGTACGGGAAACAATTACCGTAAGGGAAATTTTGAGAATTATCCGGGCGTTAAAACTCACCGGCCCGAAATAAGAGAAAGTGCATATGCTCAATAAAACATGCCTGCTTGATATGCGCGTCAAGTAACATTATAAATGATGCCTATGTATTCTCGAACTCAGGCCGTCATAGTGGCCCTAAGTGGGCCCTACATTTATTGGGGCTTCTTGAAAGCGGGTATTTTTTTTACTTGAAGCATTGGCCTATCAATAGGCCGATTTGGTCTAGTGGATTTTGCGAACCGCTAGCTCGTATACGTGTGAAGCCTTTGCTGACGAAATTAATTGGATATCGTGGCACCCGTTGCTGTGTGTGAATATTCTCGTTCACGTAATGGCAATAATGCTTGGAGTTATGAACAAATTTGGAGGATGCTTAAGCTTTGCCTTTAAGAGGGGAACGCGGTAGCATTCAAAGATCCCTGACAGCTTCTCACGCTTCCCGACAACTGTAGCGTATGTAACCGTAATGTTTACTGGCAAATACTGGCCGCGAACGCAGGCGCGCGCAAATGGTGGTAGCCGCGGCCGGTCTGAGAATGGTAGAAACTCTCTAAAAGGCGTTTCTTTGAGTTCTCGCGCAACAAAATTATGTTTTTATAGTAAGGTTCGTTACAGCGCAACACAAGACAAGGACAAAAGAAGGTATAAAACGACGACACGGTCATTTGAGAGTCAGCGCCGTGTCGTCGTTTTATACCTTCTTTTGTCCTTGTCTTGTGTTGCGCTGTAAGAAACCTTACTATGAATCCCAACCAACTGGCCCAACTTACCGTCTTGATGCAGAATTATGTTTTGTCGTATAGTCAAATTACAATTCCAGAACTATCATATCTGTAGGTTGTGTGTAAGTCATAGTTTACGATTTTTTCACGTATTTTAGCTTGAGAAATTCAATTAGTTCAGTAAATTAATTGTTCATGGAAGACCTGGGTATGAGTGAATCGAGCGTATTTTGCTGAAACACGGACCCCTTAATGCTATCGCGTTAATATATGAATAAAGCACGGTCATTTCAAGCTTCCAAAGATACCTGTTGCACGCAGCGTGCGCATTGGCGACCGTTCTATACTAAAAAAGTCTATTTTTTGTTCGACTGTGTAGCCACGCGCCATAATATCGAAATTAAATTAAATATAAGCATGGCAGGCTGGTTTCTTGCTGCAGGTGTTGCTGCAGTCATGACTGCAGTCGCTTTCATCGCTTTCATGTATGAAATCGTTTGCCCTTGTTGCACACAGCATTGATTCTTGATGCATTTTTCGCACTGAACAAAAGGCAAATTAGCATAGGGCGTAGAACTGCTTTCTTTGAAAAGGCGGAGATCCTCGTGAGACAAACAGTAATTCACAATCTGGAAATACTTCCTAGCAAGTTTCTATCGCTTTTGCCAATGGCCACAGCCGGAACCCAATTGCCTCGAAACAAAGCACCCCAGCTGCTCATGGCTAAGCGTTGGTGCCGCAGAAGGCCAGAGGTTCCTGCTCACGTGCGCGTTGCTTCTCAGCTGTTTTATCGCTTTGCACCTGGGAAATAGTTGTACAAAGGAATTTCTTAGTGTGCCCGGCATGTCCACCTAAACCTTCCGAAGCACGTTGCTTGCCCTGTGGTCCTACCTCTTTGTTCTCTGCACCTACACGCTTGTGTTATTCGCAGTTCGCTCTCGTTGTTTGGTCAGGGGGGCAGCGTTTCGTTTTAAGCCCTATCTACTGAGTTTTGTTGTTTCTTTTTGGTCTTTATTTTACCTTATGCAGCTTAATGAACATTATTTGTTCGTTTTCAGCGTTGTAGGCCAACTACAGTAGCGAAAGTTGGCTGATTCATTTGTTGTTCCGTTTCTTTTTTCTTGTTGGCTCAACTCGGTAACGGCGCTTGCACTACTCAAGAGAAGCAAGATGGGCCCGCCGTATAAAAGCGAGAGGCCATTCATCCAGCGACGATAGGTGAGAACACTTCTCATTCTTCCGGCTTCCCTTTTGTTCTCCGTCTGCTTTTCTTATCGGGGCCTTCGGGCGGATCGCTTTGTTCAGCATGCTATACGTATTGATATTGAGCTAAGAAAAGGCAGCAAAAAAGTTTGATCTGTATTGATCTTGATATTGAGGTGTGAAGGATCACAATATGCCCTAAAGGGAATTCCGGTGTTGCCGCTCCACAGGGTGCCGATAAGGTTCTGACCATTCTAACAAAGTAAATTAGAGGAAGGGCTATGGTTATTCAATGAGAAAAAAAGAATGTAAGAGATGGTTCTTCTACGGGTAATTGTAACGCTTTCCGAAACGTTCCGGGGCCCTTAGTGGGTTTCAACAAGCAAATGTGACGAAAATGGTGCGACAAATAGGGGCGGTACAGTGCTAGCTCAAAAAAGAACGTTGAATTATTGAAAGTAGAGATAAACTCAGCAGAAAACAAAGAAAACTTGGTACAAGATGACATTGAAATGTTGGTATAAATTGTTGAGAGCAATCGCAAAAGCGAGTATATAGTGCACGAAAAAAAATGAGAAGAAAAAGAAAACCTCTGGGCAGAAAACAACTTTCTTGACTCTGAACATGAGTTTCAGCCTATTTCTTGGCTAACCACCACGGTGCCATTGGAACGGCAGTGGACCGTAGCATTTGCTACTTATTTGGTTGATTTCTTCGAGCCAGTATGAAAGAAGATTTAGGGGACCTTCGAAGGGGATCGCAAGATCCCGAAAGTGACAATTCAGGCTTCAGGTGCCTTCAACAATGATTGTTAGAAAGAAGACGCAAGAACATAAGAAAATGTGAGCATAAGATGAAATTTCGCTGCCTCTTACAACTTTTGAGAACTCGCAAATTGCATGATTACTCAAGAGTGTCTTTTCCGGAGCTTGCTTTTTGAAATGGTGGCAATTTTTAACTCAACTTGTGTTGCCGTAAGATGTGAGTGCATCTTAATTATTTGTACTGACATTCAGTAAGAAAAATATACGAATAAATATCTTCTGTTGCTAGAAAGCGAACATTTGCTTCGAATTACAACAGCTATCATAGACATTCTGGACATATAATTTAGTTTCCTGCATAGTTACCATGTGGCGTATCGCTACAACAACGCCGTCATTAAGATAAAGCTTGTCGCGCATTCAAGTGTGTTCTCAAGGAACAGCTTGCATATTCCCATAGAACAATGGAGCAGGTGAGAAAATAGGCTTTAAATAGTTATAGCCTGGATTTAGGCCTCGTTTATTGTTCGGGGAATGCGATAGGATTCTTTTTTCGCTTTCTCTGTAATGCTAACTGGCGGCCCGGCGTGTCTGCTGGGTGCTCGGGTCAATACCTTTCTTGCCGTCTGCTCCTAGGCTTCCTTGAAAACAAGTTAGACAGGGATACACGAATGCGCACTGAGGTTTTGTTGTCATTTTTCTTTTGTGGTATCTCTGGAATTAGCCGCAAAGGCTCGGGAAGAAGAGCCACGCAAAGAAAAAGAAAACCCGGTGGAAGCAAGTGGATCTGGTATTTTTGACCATGTGTTGCAAGATTTATGCTATTAAAATTTACGCCTTCCATGAAATATTTCGAGCACTTCCACAATTTAACTGTAGCTAACTAACCTCACTACACAAACACTACGCAGTTCAATAACCCGAACAATGTTCTGTTCGTCTTATTTGTCTACGATGTGTCACTTTAATTTTTTAAGGTTTTGCTGTACTTTGGTAAAACTACTCACATAATGTTCATGGATTTGGTCAAATAATTTTGCGTAGTGGCGCTGTGGTAACGTATGTAACTTTCCCCATGAATACGCCTGAAGCAAAACTGCAAGATGTTTCTGTTACTCCGCTTACATTCTTACGCTGTACTTACATTTCTCCTGTTTATATATTTGATTCATTTCTTCCTCTTTCAACAGTTTGTTTTCCTTGAGTTTCTCTGGTAAGTTATACTTGCTTATAAAAGAAGCAAGTCAGGTTAGCTTTAATTTGGTAAAAAGGCTATTGACTCAGCGAAGCCCTTTTGTCGCTCGGGCTCCGTTTAGCTTGTTTCACAGGTGGGCTTGAAATTGCTTCTTATTCATTTTTTGAGTGGCCGTGTAACGGGAAGAACATCCCGAAGTACAGGACGATATTCTGGTGCTCGCTTAAAGAAGTACTAGGTTTGTCCAAGTATTATTTAATATAATCTGTATCGTCCTGTTTACAGCGCTTTATTGTTACGCAAACAACAACAACAACAACAACAACAACAACAACAACAACAACAACAAGAAACTGACAGACATGTGCGCACATCTATGTCACTTGTATACGTATTTGTATGGTATGGTATGAAGAACTTTATTGGGTCCTGAAGGTCAACCATACGTTGACGCGGGCCGCTCCCACGTTGGGACTGTCAGGCCGAGCCCTTCAGCCACATCGCGGGCCTTCTGGACTGCCTGTAATTGGTCAGAGAGTGATTCACTGTGTAGCATTTGCCGCCACCATTCTTGTTCCTTGTCACGGTCTGTGAAGACCGCGGGGCACTGCCAAAGCATGTGGTCAAGAGTAATGATGCCATTGCACTTATTACAGTTGGTTTGAATTTCCCTCTCTGGATAGATCATGTTAATAAAATATGGACTTGGGTATGTTCTTGTCTGTAGCAAACGTAATGTGACCGCTTGGGCTCTGCAAAGCTTACCGTGTGGCAATGGGTATTCCCTTCTGCTTAAATAATAATGCTTCGTGATTTCGTTATATGTTAATAATCGATCCCTGTGTTCCCCGGGTGAAGTGTAAGTTGCTCGGTATTGAAGAGCACGGTTAGAAAGTCCTCGTGCTGCTTCATTTGCCACCTCATTGAGGCTTCTCCGAGCTCCGTCCACCACCCCCAGATGTGCAGGAAACCAGCGGATTTCGATCCTCTCACTCTTGACCTTCTCTAATAATTTTGTTGCTATCCGTGTCACATATCCGTTGGTAAAGTTGCGTATGGCTGTTCTAGAGTCGCTGTAAATATGTGTCCACCGATTAGCCCGGATGGCTAAGGCGATTGCTACTTGTTCTGCTACTGTTGGGTCCTTGGTATAGACGGTGATGGCATCCTGTATGTTACCTTGAGTGTCTACGACAACGGAGGTATACGCATCCTTATTTTTAACCCAGGCAGCGTCAACGAACACCGCCTGCTGCTTATGTTGATCTATGTCTTGAAGGAGTGCCTTCGCCCTTGCCTTCCGTCTCTCGAGGTTATGTGTCGGGTGCATGTTCCTAGGGAACGGGGTCGTCTTTATTGTTTCTCGTAGTCCCGCTTGCAATTGCGTTAATAATTCTTCTTCGTTGGTGTGGTTGTTAATTTCTACGCCAATTTCTTCAAGTAGCGCCCTCCCAGGGCGTGTCCCCATTAGTCTCTCCTGGTGGGCCACCTGTTGAGCCTCAGCTATCTCCTCTAGTGTGTTATGCAGCCCTAGGCGCAATAAGCTATCATTGGCCGTGCTGATGGGGAGTCCTAGTGCAGTCTTTATAAGTCGTCTGATTAAAGCGTTTAGCTTGTTCTTATCAGCCCGTGTCCATTGTAGCATGCCAGCCACGTACGAGAAGTGGCAAAAGGCGAATGCATGTACCAATCTTATGGCACTGTCTTCTCCTAGCCCCTTATGCTTGTTGGTAACTCTACGCAGAAGCCTAATGACTTCTTCTGACTTGTTAGAGATGTATTCTATCATCCTGCAATTAGATCCGTTCGCTTGCAGGAGAAGTCCTAACACTCTAATAGTCTCCACCTGCCTGATTGGTTCTCCATTCTTGGCGTATATGTCAATGCGGGGTTCTTCCTCTGGGATATATCCGTTCGGCCTGCGCCCACGCTTACTGCTCCGTAATACCAATAGTTCTGATTTTTTAGCAGAGCAGTTCAGTCCCATACCCTCAAGTGTTGTTTCTACCACATAAATGCTTTCCTGTAGTTTGATCTCTGTTTGTCCCATATTACCTTCGGCACTCCAGATTGTTACATCATCTGCATATATAGCAAAGTGGATACCCTCAATCTGCGCGAGACCTCGAGCCACTTTTGACATTGCCAAATTAAATAACATGGGAGATAGGACAGACCCTTGTGGTGTCCCACGATTCCCAAGTTCCAGGGTTGTCGATTGGAGTTCGCCTAACCTGAGACAAGCAGAACGGCCACCGAGAAAGGCTTTGACTATATTGTGCAATCGCTTACCCAATCCCAACTCCGAGAGGATATCCAATATGGCCCTGTGCTTGATGCGATCAAAGGCCTTTTCTACATCTAGGCCTAGAAGAGCTCTCGTATGTAGCGGGCTAGCAAGAATAAGGTGATGCTTGATTAAAAGCATTGCATCTTGAGTCGAAAGTCCAGGACGGGAACCGATCAGGTTATGCGGAAGAACATTTCTGTTTTCTACATACTTAGTCAGTCTATTGAGTATGACATGCTCCATGGTTTTGCCCAGACATGATGTTAATGATATGGGTCTTAGGTTATCTATATTGAGTTGCTTGCCTGGTTTGGGAATAAGAATTGTGTTAGCAATTCTCCATTCCTTCGGATAATCACCATTTTTCCAGAGTTCGTTGAAATACTCTGTTAAATATTTTATGGAATGATCGTCCAAATTTTTCAACAGCCTATTGGAAATGCCATCTGGACCGGCAGCAGATCTACTGTTGAGGTCGTACAGGGCTGCACGAACTTCGCTTTCTGTGAAGTCTTGATCCATAGGCTCACAGTCTTACCCTGTATATTCAGGCAGGTCTGTACTCTCATCGCTATCCTTAAGTGGTAAATACCTAGCTGCGAGCCGATCCAGAATGGCCTCCTCCGTTGTGTCCTGACTCTCACGATGGACGAGTCGTGCTACTGCTGTTCTCCTATTAGATTTCGTGTCGTTCTCATGAAGCAAATGTCTAAGTAAGTTCCAATTCCCACCACGTCTGATTCGACCATCTATGGAATTACAAAGCTCATCCCATTGTTGTTTCTGTAAATTTCTGGAGTGTTCTTCAATCTCCCTATTCAACAATGCTATGCGCTTCCTGAGTCTCCTGTTCAGCCGTTGTGTTTTCCATCTATTTAACATAGATTGTTTCGCTTCAATCAAGTGCGCCAGCCTACTGTCCATCATTTCGATATCCTCCTCTGTGGTAATATCCTTCGTTGCCGCCTTTACATCTTCCCTGAGCTGAGTGGTCCAAGTTTGGAGTGTTTTCTTTTGTCCTGCCTCTGTCTCAGCTCTGCTTTTCCTTGCTTTCCGAAAAAAATCCCAGTCAATGTAGTTAAAGTGCTTTATCTCATTACTTGGTGTTTCCAATAGTATTTGTAATATGTAATGATCACTACCCAGGTCAATATTGGAGTTATGCCAGCCAGCGTTCGCTAAGTTTGATACAAAAGTAAGGTCTGGGGTGGAGTCCCTGCATGTAGATGTACCACACCTAGTGGGATAAGCTGGGTCTGTGATGAGGGAGAGATTAAGATCTGTAGCTAGGTGCCAGAGTCCATCCCCTTTCTTAGTATTCCAGCGATATCCCCAGGTTTGATGTGGGGCGTTGAAATCCCCTCCAATAATGAGTGGAGCGTGCTTAGTAACAGCCATAGTCTTATTAAGAAGTGCCCTGAAACTCTGTTTCATGTCGCTAGGGCTGCTATAAACATTAAGACAAAAGAGGCTTTGCGGTTTACTTCTATTCCTTTTCAAAATTATTTCCACTAGTACGTATTCTAATTTGTTTAGTCCAAGGCGCAAATCATATTCTATGTAAGGTATTTTCTTATCTACGAGCGTGGCTAACCCCCTACCCGGCTCTTTGCCCCTGCATGTCGCTTTGTATCCGGATAGGCTAATCTCATCCGCCAAGGTTTCCTGCAGCATAATTATTTTCGGTTTGTCTGGAGAGGTTTTTATTAACTGCATAAGAGGTGCTTTTTTGTGATAAAATCCTCGGCAATTCCATTGCCACACGGTAAAGCTCCCCCTGCTAGCCATTGCTTATAGAACCCGCCTTACTGCTACCCGCTAGAGTACGCTTCGTAGAACCCCCCGACATGCCAGGGAGCGATCTGACGCTTTCTGCTTCTGAGGGTAGGTATTCGTCGTCATCGCCCTGTGCTTCTACTTTGGTGAGCCTCTTTTCAGCCGTCAGTCTCCATTTCCATAACTTATCAACTTTGAAGGTAGTTTTATCTATGGCATCTCTAAGTTGTTTAATCGCCTCCTTGATCTCTTCCAAAGCAGAGCACACTGTCGTTTCTACTGGGCTTATTGCCCGCTTCTTTGGAGCTGGCGTGTTTTCTTCATCCTGGCTGTTGTCATTATTCACCGGTTTGGCTATTGCTACTTTTGTGGAGTTAGTCTGCGAGTTCTTGCGAAGTTCTACAACCTGCTTAGTAAGTTCTTCATTTGCCTTTCTCAGATACGTTACTTCTTTAATTAGCTGTTCTACCCTGGCATCATTATCTCCGACCAGCCGCCCCGCACCGCTCTCCGCAGCCCTCACAGTACCTTTCACTTTGTCGGCCCAGGTTGTTCCAGATGTCGTCTTGTCGCCAGGCGTCTGCCCTCCTCCTTCGAAGCGCACCTGCACTTCACGTGATCTGGAGCGGCTTCTGCCCTTCGACGGCGAGCGGCGTCTTGACCGTGTGGGGCTCCTTGAGCACGTGCGCCCCCTGGTGCCCGTTTGGGCATCCCATTGCAGCTGTGCTGATGTCGCCTCCGATGCAGATCTGTTGCGTTCTCGTCGTCGAACTCGTACCACGTATGGAATTTGGTACCGCTGTCGGCAAGTCTTGTCCCCAGTCGGGTGGTCCCCTCCACAGAATTTGCACTTAGGCACACACATGTGGTTGTCCTCCGGGTTTTGAGTTCCACATCCTCTGCACTGTACCACATCCGGTGTTGGACATACATCTGATCGATGTCCAATCTTTCCGCAAGCATAGCAGACATCAAACTGCTTCCTATACAGGTAGCATTTTACGAGGGTCGACCAGTATCTTACATAATTGGGTACCTTGAGCCCATCAAACAGAACAATAACCGAACCCGTGGATTTAATACGTTTGGCTGCCAATGCCAGTGGGTTAAAGTCATGCACAATGTTCTTCGTTATCGTGGCCTGATTGTCTCTGAGGTCAACTCTCCGAATCACTCCTTTACACGTGGTATGCGGAGCTGTCTCGTAGGCGTTCACGTCGTATTCGGTTTCCACTATAATGATTGACCTGATTCGCACATACCTGGCAGCATGGCTGGGATCTGGTGTACTAACCACCACGATGTTTTGCGTGAAGTTAGGGCAAACGACATCCTCTCTGGCTTGTTGCGGAGTCAGGCCCGATGCTTCAATAACCGCCACGCCTATCGCTGTGGTGCTCACTTTGCTCAAGTTGAGACCTCCTCGTGGGCGGATGATGATTTTGCTGTGCTCCTCGGGCAATTGGGGCATCCTTGATGCCTTGACAATCCGGTTTTTGAACATAGTGGTTGTAGGTCCCTTGTTCTTGCTGCTGTTGCCTTGCTCTTGCTGGCTCTGCGGCGATCTTTTCCCATCGCCAGCAATCCTTGTGGTGGAGCGAAATTTTCGGCTTGTCACAATTTGCCAACCTAGATCTTCCTCATTCTCTTCTGATCCGGTAGCGTCTTCATTTGTAAGTTTACTTTATTTTGTCCTTTGTTAACAGTACAGCATACTAAACAGAACGATTTCCTAACAACCACCCCTAGTCGAAGCTTTATTGATCCTGTATATCTAAAATCACCTATTTTTGTTTGTAAAGCGTGCTTTACGCAAAGCAGCGCTGTATTTTGCAGCAGCCAACTGACAAAGTATAGGGGCAGGTAAGGTTGAATTTTCTAAACAAGTAGCTTTGCATTTGCAGTGGTAACGATAGGAACCATATAGAAATGATGAATTTTTCTAGTTGTGTCGCAGGGTATATTTTGATCCCCGAAATGGTCGCTCAGTAATCAAGTGAAGATAGCATTTTAGCGACTGTCGAAGAGTCTAACAGTCGTGGAAGGGCTGAAAGAATATGGTAAATAAATTGGCTAGTTTGAACGAAGCCGACAGTATTATCCTCCTTTTTTTATCGAAAATGAATGTAGAGGAAATATGTTAGGACTGCTTGGCGATTCAAGACGTTCCAATTCAGAAATGTGGACAATGGGCAGGGAACTTTCTTGCTTTATCAAAAACCACGTTATGTAAAATGACGTGTGTACTTTACTAATTATGGTACATCCAGCTTTTGTGGTGCGCACATGTTCTATTCATTGTTTCCTGTGAAAGACCACACATGTATTTTTACGTACCGCTATTTACCGCTGGCTGTGCTTGTTTTTTTTCTTTCAGGGTTGATGGGGCTCGTCAATCTGCTTTTATGTAGCTTTTTTCCCGTAATACCGAACCACAAATGCAGATTCCTCATGCACGATGTGGTTAAATAAGTTGTTCAAACTTTGCGTGTCTAGTTTGGTAATACGACTATTCGCCCGCGGTCTCAAACACTTCTGTGACCCATTTGTTCAGAAGAAGTTGCTCTTGGCCTAGTTGGTATCTACTAAAGAACTAGGGGACAAGTTGCTAGCTGATCGCTCGTTTCCGTTGATCCTTTGGTAGATTTCACAGTGAATGCACCTATAACCTGGCAATCTTCATGAAATAGATTGAATAAATGGGTCTCGTGGCCAGCTGTCTGCTTCCGCGGCTGTGGACCTGAAAGGTACTACATCGGCCATATCCAGCAGCCTCCATTACAATTAACTAAACCACCTTTTCTTTTTAATTTGGGAGTTGTGTTGGATATTTCTGTTTTGCATGCCCTAAAAGGCTGCTAGGTTAATGCGTCTTCCTTCCCAGCAATTCGATATGTTTTCCGCTAAAAGCCTGTATTTGCAAAGATTATGCCCCCAGAGGTGCGTCCAGATTGATCGGGTTAAGTCTGACAACGGCTACACGTTGATTGAAAAAGCGGCAGCTTCGCCCGAAGGGAGAAGCACTGAGAACGATCGCAAAGTTTAGCGTTGTGCTTGAACTTCTCGCACGGTGTTCTAACTACACGCGGGTTCGACTATTGCGGACGCTACATATGGCTGATACGACAACATTTTTTGACACAATAAAAGCTTTAACACTCCTTGTAGTGCCTGTAATGACGTCGCACAGGCGCCGCTACGCTGCGAATAAAAAGCTGCGTGAGTAAAATTGCAACACTTTCACGTTTTACCCTCATCTTCTTTGGCACTTTCAACATTTAATAGCCTCGAGGAGATTTAAGATAAAAGGCACTTGCTGTGAACGTTATGTTCACAGCAAGTGCCTTTTATCTTAAATCTCCTCGAGGCTATTAAATGTTGAAAGTGCCAAAGAAGATGAGGGTAAAACGTGAAAGTGTTGCAATTTTACTCACGCAGCTTTTTATTCGCAGCGTAGCGGCGAATAGCAGCATCCCTGCCACCTAATGAATTGCCCATAGATTTATTTTTTCGCAGTGGCGTCAGCACCATTCCTGTGGCGCTTGTGCCTACCAATGGAGGTTCCATCAGGATCACGAATCCACAGGCTGTCCAGAAGGCACTTAAGGCCACGTCCAACCACTTCCAGACCATCACGGATGTGCGAGCGTTCGGACGGGGAGGTATAGTGTGTCGTTCACCCGACCAGACCTGTGTAGAAGACCTCTTGAAATGCACTTCATTCGCTTCCACCCCGGTGAGTGCTTTTATTCCGCCTCACCTTGCGTGCACCAAGGGTCTTGTACGGGGCGTAGACTCCCGATTAAGTCCTACTGAAACCCTGGACAAGCTATCCGCAGCAGGCGTCATTGCCATCTACCGTTGCAATCGACTGGCCAATAACGAGAGGGTTCCGACAGAATCTGTTATTGCAACGTTTGTGGGCACATCATGTCCATCTGAAATAAAGGTGTGGCCTCTTGTGTTCCGTGTAGAGCCGCTTGCGTCACGTCCAATCCAGTGTAAGAATTGTTGGAGATTCGGGCACAGCGCAGGAGGATGTAAGTCTAGCTTGCGTTGCCGCACCTGTGGGGGTGGTCATTCTTCAAGTGAATGCTCTACTCATTCTCAAAAGTGCTGCCTCTGTGGGGGAGAACACCCAGCAGACTATTCGAACTGCTCAGCTCGCGCTCAAGAAATACAAATTCTTGAAATAATCGACCGCCGTCGTTGCTCCCGAAGAGATGCAATTTCAGTTATCAAAGACGGGGCCTTCGGATACTCTGGTGTTACAGCGCGCAACACTCCAAGCATGGATCTTAACCTCTCAGAAGCAATTGACTCTGCTGTGGAAAAAGCAATGGCTAAAGCTATGGACAAATTGATATCCAGTCTCTCTGAATGCTTAGCACAAATCATTTCCAGCCACATGATGCAAATATTGCAGCCCAATAAGACACCAATGCAGTGCCCAGTATCTAACGCCACACCTCGAACGCCTAGCAACGAGGTAGAGACGCCTTCCACAGTTGCAGAATATTCCACAGACACTACTTCGGTAGTCCAAACACGCGAGGATGAGCCCTCTTATTCAGACACTGTTATTGCCACAGACATGGAACTTGACACTCGAGCTCCCAAACGTATGGGGTCCCCAATTTCAAAAACTATGAAACCAAAATCAAAAAAGAGTCAACCAACTCCTGTGCTCACAGAAAGTATTCTAAAGGCGGCAGTTGCCGCTGCTGTGCGTTCTACACCATTGGACAGTTGAAAGTGCTGCAGTGGAACTGTCGTTCTATATTTTCAGCTTCAACAGATTTATCTTGCCTATCTATTCAATTCAATCCAGATATCTTACTTCTTCAGGAAACGTGGCTTTCACCAGAGAAAAATTTTCATCTAAAAGGTTTTCGGTCCTTCCGATTAGATAGAGACTCGCGAGGTGGAGGATTAATGATACTTGTTTCCAGTAAAATTTGTCACAAGGCAAAAATTTCTTTTCAAATCATGGACTGCGACTGTGAAATTTTGGCCATAGATTTATGCCTCCCAGGATACCATCCATTTTCAATTATAAATGCTTATTTCCCCAGCGGCGTGCAAAGTACACGTCAACTTGATAGGGCTGTGGCTGCCTGTAGAAAAGAAATTTTGTTTGTAGGGGATTTCAATTCGCATCACGTGTCGTGGGGGCAAAAAACAGATGTGTGCGGTAAGCGACTATGGGAGTGGACGATTGATAGCCACCTTTCATGTCAGAACACAGGACAAGTAACGTTTGTTAGAGGACCCTTCCGTTCAGTGTTAGATTTGACATTTTGTAGCGCTGGCATCAAGGTTTTGTCGTGGGTAGCGGTTGAATCAGCAACCAACAGTGATCATCTTCCTGTGTCATTTGAAATCAATTGTCCAATAACATCTTTAGAATACCAGGCATGCACATTTATGGACCATACGAAATTTAAGACTTTCTTGCGTTCTGCCGTTTCGAAACTTGCCAATGCCAATGATAAGGAAATCGCTTCAACCATTTGCTCAATTCTAGAGGGTTCCCGGAAGCAAGCTGAATTTGTCATCCCTTCGGCTAAAGGCACCGCTTGTCGTTGGTGGAATAATGAGTGTACGCGGGACTATAGAAAAAGAAAGGCCGCTTGGAAAATGCTTCTGCATAATCAGTGCCCGACAAATTGGAAAAATTATCAGTTTCATGCTGGTGTATTTAAGCGTACTGTTAATAGAGCCAAAGAGGAATATGATATTAGACATTACGATTATCTATCTAATTCAAAAAATAAGCGTGCTTTATTTGCATTCCTTCGTGCTAGGAAGGTGCTACCAACACCCTTAACATTAGATTCAATTGTTTTGACCCCGCAGGAACTGAGCGCCTCCCTAGAAGAGATTGCCGAAGGCTTAGAAAATCGATTTACGGCCAGGCTTCCGGCTATTCATTCTACATTAGGTCCTTGGGATGGCTTTACTCCAATTTCCTTAGCTGAACTAAATGAGACTGCACTATGTTTACCGAATTCAGCCCCTGGCCCTGATGGCGTCACAAATGCAATGTTAAAAATATTGTTACAGGAATCACCTAACGTTCTTTTAGACCTGGTGAATTATTCAATTAAATATGCTTGGATTCCGTTGCACTGGAAGCTTGCCAAGGTAATATTGTTACGTAGGAAGACGCAGACGAAAAGCTATGTACAAATATATTTACAAGGAAAATACGCTGCGCTTGGCCAAGAGGCAACAGCCCGCGCTAGCTTCTAATCGTCGTCGTCGTCTTCACACTGCTGGCCTTTCGTGATCGCGCATATTGTGCCGTAGCACTACCCCCGGCTGCAAAAGCGCCGTCCCGGAGCGACTAAAGATCGGACTCGGAAGCAGTGTAGTAGGCCTTGAGCCTACTGACGTGTACGACATCACTAGATGCCACAGGAGAGGACGAGGTTGAGGCCACAGGAGCAATTTCGTAAGTCACAGGCGTCACCTGGCGCAGCACGCGGTAGGGCCCTGTGTATCGCGAAAGGAGCTTCTCTGAAAGTCCGACGTGACGAGAGGGCGACCACAGGAGCACGAGCGCACCAGGTGAAAACTGTACGTCACGATGGCGGGCGTTGTACTGACACTGCTGAGTGGTCTGTGAGGCCGTCAGTCGAGCACGGGCAAGCTGGCGTGCATGGTCAGCGAGGGCGATGGCGTCGCGCGCATACTCGCTTGTTGAGACCGCAGCAGGAGGAAGTGCCGTGTCTAGGGGCAAGGTAGGTTCGCGACCGTACAGTAGATAAAAGGGAGAAAATCCGGCGGTGTCGTGCCGGGAAGAATTGTACGCAAATGTTACGTAAGGAAGGGCAATGTCCCAGTCGTGGTGGTCCTTGGAAACGTACTTGGCCAGCATATCGGTAAGAGTACGGTTTAACCGCTCTGTCAGGCCATTGGTTTGAGGATGGTATGAAGTAGTCAGTTTGTGTTGAATGGAGCAGGAACGCACAATGTCAGCGATAACTTTCGAGAGGAAGTTTCGACCACGGTCAGTAAGCAGCTGTCGCGGGGCGCCATGAAGCAAGATAATGTCACGCAAGAGAAAGTCCGCGACGTCAGTGGCGCAGCTGGTAGGGAGAGCCCGAGTGATAGCGTATCGGGTGGCGTAATCAGTCGCGACGGCTACCCATTTGTTCCCAGAAGATGACGTGGGAAAGGGACCGAGCAGGTCTAATCCAACACGAAAGAACGGTTCCACAGGGACGGTGATCGGCTGGAGATGACCGGCAGGTAGCACCTGAGGTGTCTTCCGACGCTGGCAGGGATCACAGGCAGCAACATAGCGTCGAACGGAGCGAGCGAGACCAGGCCAATAGAAGCGGCGGCGGACGCGGTCGTACGTGCGGGTTACCCCAAGATGTCCTGAAGTGGGTGCGTCATGCATCTCAAAGAGCACAGTCTGTCGTAGCTGTTTTGGCACGACAAGAAGAAGGTCAGAGCCGTCAGGGAGGAAGTTCCTTCGATACAGAATGCCACCCTGGAGGACATATCGGCGAACGGATGCGTCGGTAGGTGTAGAGCGCAGACGCTCGATAAGTGCTCGCAGCGATAGGTCTCGGTACTGCTCATCGGCGATGTTACCGAAGGCAGAGACAGAGAAAATGCCGTTGGCGCTACTACTGTCGGCGTCGTCAGGCTCGTCGACCGGGTAGCGAGACAGGCAGTCAGCGTCCTTGTGCAGTCGGCCAGATTTATAGGTGACAGTATACGAATATTCTTGGAGGCGTAAGGCCCAGCGACCAAGTCTTCCTGTAGGATCTTTCAGTGAGCATAACCAGCAAAGCGCGTGATGGTCTGTGACAACGGAAAAGGATCGGCCATATAAGTATGGGCGGAATTTCGCAACCGCCCAAACTAGGGCCAGACACTCACGCTCAGTGATGGAATAGTTGCGCTCCGCGGGTGAGAGGAGCCTGCTGGCGTAAGCGATAACACGGTCGTGGCCACGCTGGCGTTGTGCCAGTACTGCTCCAATTCCGTGACCGCTGGCATCAGTACGGACTTCGGTAGGCGCAGAAGGATCGAAATGGGCCAAAACGGGAGGCGTTGTGAGAATGTCGATTAGATGAGAGAATGCAGAGGCCTCGTTATCGCCCCACTGGAAAGGAGCGTCTTTTTTCAAAAGGTCGGTTAGTGGTCGTGCTATGGCGGCGAAATTTCTCACGAAACGGCGGAAGTACGAACAAAGGCCGATGAAGCTGCGCACATCCTTGACACACTTCGGAACAGGGAAGTGCGTAACAGCATGGATCTTGCCTGGGTCCGGTTGCACTCCGTTCGCGTCAACGAGATGTCCAAGGACGGTAATCTGGCGACGGCCGAATTGGCACTTCGATGCGTTGAGTTGCAGACCGGCTCGCCGAAAAACGTCCAGGACTGCTGAGAGGCGCTCGAGGTGCGTAGCGAACGTTGGGGAGAATACGATAACGTCGTCCAAGTAGCACAGGCACGTGGACCATTTGAAACCGTGAAGAAGGGAGTCCATCATGCGTTCAAAAGTGGCAGGGGCGTTACATAGACCAAACGGCATCACTTTGAATTGATAAAGACCGTCGGGTGTGACAAAAGCAGTCTTCTCGCGGTCGAGATCGTCCACGGCAATCTGCCAGTAGCCGGAGCGAAGGTCAATAGAAGAGAAATAGCGAGCACCGTGGAGGCAGTCAAGGGCGTCATCAATCCGAGGTAGGGGATACACGTCCTTTTTGGTAACCCTGTTAAGGTGCCGATAATCCACGCAAAAGCGCCATGAGCCATCCTTCTTTTTGACCAGTACTACAGGTGACGCCCATGGACTATATGATGGTTCAATAATGTTCTTGGCAAGCATTTTGCGAACTTCTGCGTGAATAACTTGACGCTCAGCTGGTGACACTCGATACGGGCGGCGATGAATAGGAGGGGCATCGCCGGTATTAATGCGATGTTTGACAGCTGTAGTTTGGGCTAAAGGACGATCGTTAAAGTCAAAAATATCGTGGTAGGAAAACAGAACGCGGTAGAGTTCACGAGCGTGCTCGGAGGGCAAGTCGGGGGCAATCATTTTCCGTAAGTCAGCGATGGTACAATTTGCCGACTGCAATGGTAGAGGAGTATCGGATGAAGTGTCGTCTACTGCAATGGATGCTACTGAGTGATCCTCGAATGAACAAAGCTGGGCTAAAGACATCCCACGTGGCAGCACTTGTGTCGTCAAGCCAAAGTTGACCACTGGCAGGCAGACGCAATTCGCCGTAATAGATAAAACTGTATGGGGTACTGTGATCCCATGTGTAAGGAGGACGTCTTGCATAGGAGCCGCGATGTAGTGACCGTCGGGGACTGGTGGGGATGACACTAGGTCAACGTAGGTCAGTGCCGAAGGTGGCAAGCGAACGAAGTCGGCGGAACTGAGGCGACTGGGGTGTGGTTCAGCATGATCCAGAACAGGCAGGTCAAGGCGGAGAGTACTGGCGGAACAATCGATGAGAGCAGAATGTGCGGAAAGGAAGTCTAAGCCGAGGATGATGTCGTGGGGACAGTGGGCGATGACTGTGAATAGCACGATTGTTGAGCGATCGGCGAAGGAGACGCGGGCGGTACACATACCAATTACGGGGGCTGTTCCGCCATCGGCGACACGGACAACAGGCGTCGTGGCGGGCGTGATAATTTTCTTGAGCCGGTTACGAAGGTCAGCGCTCATTACGGACAAATACGCCCCAGTGTCTATGAGAGCAGACACAGAAACACCGTCGACTTGCACGTCAAGAAGGTTCAGATGAGTGGGCAAAGTCAGTAGAGGATTTGGCGGCGTAGGGAGCAATGCAGCGTCACCTCGAGGCGCTGCATCGTCTAGTTTTCCGGCTGGGAGCGGCGTCCGAAGGGAGTCGGCGAATAGGAGCGACGGGGCTGGGGAGAGCGAGATTGTCGTCGTTGGGGCGAAGGCGAACGAGAATAGGGGCGGTTCGTTGCAGGAGAATCAGTGGCGGCATTATCGGAGCGTGCGGCATAGGGACGAGAAGGGCCACCTGAGGGGCGAGAGTAGGCAGTATAAGTAGGCCGGCTCGGGGAACTCCAGCGACTACGACAGTGCCGAGAAATGTGCCCGATTCGATGGCAGTGGAAACAAATAGGCTTGTCGTCAGCAGTGCGCCATTCAGATGGGTTGCGGAAACGTGGTGGGTAAGAAGATGCGGGACGGGGCGAAATCGAAGAAGCCGGGTGGGTATTAGGGCGATGGGCCGAGCAGATGGTGTGAAGACCCATGTTTTCAAACTCCTGGCGGACAACTGCCTGGATCAGTGAGACCGTGACTGCAGATGTGTTGGTGGGACTGGAGTCGAAGGCAGCCGGATAGGCGGCCTCGATCTCACGCCGGACGATCCTGGTAACATCGGCAGTGTTGTTGGGACGAGGAGCGTCGGCACAGGAAGATGTCGCTGGGGTGTTGGGCAGACGGGCAAACTGCTGGTCAATACGTCGGCTTTTGGCGAGTTCCAGGCGGCGGCACTCTCTTATAACAGCATCCACCGTCGCTACGTTGTTGCAAACGAGCAAGTTGAAGGCGTCATCGGCAATGCCTTTGAGGATGTGGGAAACCTTGTCTGACTCAGTCATGTGGGTGTCAACTTTGCGGCACAGAGCCAAGACGTCCTGAATGTACGTGACATAGGGCTCTGTTGACGTCTGCACACGGCCGGAAAGCGCCTTCTGCGCGGCAAGTTGTTGACCGTAGGGGTTGCCGAACAAGTCTCGAAGCTGTGTCTTAAGTGAATCCCAACTGGTGAGCTCATCTTCGTGCGTGCGATACCAAACTCGAGGTGTGCCACCGAGGTAAAAGACTACGTTGGCGAGCATAATAGTAGGGTCCCACCGGTTATTGCGGCTAACGTGTTCATACAGGCTGATCCAGTCATCGACGTCTTCCCCATCTTGGCCCGAGAATACGCCAGGATCACGGGGAGCGGGGAGAGTGATGTAGGTCGTCGAAGTGGCAGCAGGTGTCGGAGCCGGCGGAGTCGGGTTGTCGTCGCCGGGAGCCATGAAGGAAGGCTCGACGTACCGTCCACTGCGAAGCTCCGTGACGAGGTACAGGGAACGTCCACCTCCACCAGATATGTTACGTAGGAAGACGCAGACGAAAAGCTATGTACAAATATATTTACAAGGAAAATACGCTGCGCTTGGCCAAGAGGCAACAGCCCGCGCTAGCTTCTAATCGTCGTCGTCGTCTTCACACTGCTGGCCTTTCGTGATCGCGCATATTGTGCCGTAGCAATATTGATGCTTAAGAAACAAGAAGGAAGGTATGTATTGGAGAACATTAGGCCCATTGCGCTTACATCAAACGTAGTAAAATTTATTGAGAGGCTTCTTCACCGTCGCATCATGAAATTTATTAATGATAATTCCATTCTTAGTCCCTGTCAGATTGGTTTCAGGGCCGGCTGCTCCATCTGGCATGCCCACGTCGACTTAGAAAGCCGAATACAACTCGCTCGACGTCATAAGCAATACGCTGCCTTAGTGACGCTCGATATCGCTAAAGCATACGACACTGTGGAGCACACTATACTGATCAATCGGTTAACTTCCTGTGGTGTTCCTGGGTATATAGTAGCGTGGATTCAGTCATTCTTAGGTGAAAGAGAATTCTATTGCTACGAAAGCGGCGTTTCTTCTTCTAAACACAAACAAACGAGAGGCGTACCGCAAGGCTCAGTGCTTTCCCCGGTACTTTTTAATATTCTCATGAGCACACTACCTTGTCATCAAGAAATAACTACTTATGTTTATGCAGACGATATTGCGTTTTTTGCATCTGCAAACGACATCCACACGCTATACCAACGACTGCAAACTTACCTTTATGATCTGGAGAGGTGGTTAGATGCTAGTCACTTCACACTCAATGCCAGCAAATGTGCTGTTCTCGTTTTTCCGATACGTGACATAGTGCACATTTCATTGTCTTACCACCTTCAAGACATACCACAGGTGGAATCTGTTAAATACCTCGGAATTATTTATAACGCCTCTCTCAACTGGCGCTCACACATAGATCTGTTGACTGGGAAAGGTACCCGTGCAATTGGCATATTGCGTAGGCTGAGCAGTCGTCGAATAGGATTGAGAAGAGATACACTCCTAATGATATACCGTATGTACGTTCGCCCTGTATTAGAATTTGGTTGCGTGCTCTTCTCGGGAGCTCCAGCCTACATGTCCCGTCCTCTAATCCTCTTAGAAAGAGAGGCATTACGTCTGTGTTTAGGTCTTCCTAAATTTGTTGCAAATTCTATTCTTTATCTAGAATCCCGTGTTCCGCCACTTTCGTGCAGGTTCCGGCTTTTGACGGTGCAGACGTTCTTAAGGATTTACGAATCACCACTACGTCATACCCAAATAATCTTTATTTCACAACCTGCGTTGTTTTTTGGTGTCATCTGGCCGCGACTGCATAAACCGCAAATTATATTCGTGCAACAATTACTTGACTCTTTGGGCGTGCGCATATGCGATGTACTTCCTATTACCGACAGAGCTGTTGCCACGGATATTCAATTTGATGACATCTTTCCTAATAATGCAAAATTACTTCCACACCGTATTCTCGACGGTATATTACAAGATCACCTGAAATACCTCCAAACAAACGTTGTAATTGCTACAGATGCTTCACAATGTGAAGAAAAGTCAGGTGTAGGAATATTTTCCCCGATTCTCGATTGGACATTTTCTCTTCGGCTGCCAGATTTCATACCGATTTTTTTAGCTGAATTCATGGCCGTGGTGCTGGCATTACGCAAATTAGGGCCATCAATTACGTCAGCCGTGATAGTCACTGATTCTTTATCATTGTGCTCATCCCTTACTGCTTCTAGTGATTCTCGCGTGATGAGGACATTTCAATCATTGGTACCTGGTTACTTGAGAAGCGTGCGTTTGATTTGGGTGCCTGGCCATAAAGGACTAATCATTAATGAAATTGCAGACTCTCTAGCCAAGGCATCGATAAGTGGCCCGATTCTTTCTTGCTGCCCTTTGACTGCTTACGTTACTGCAGCTAGATTTCGCAGGAGTATCATTATACAGTCCGTATCAGGCTCCGCAATTACTAACTCTGAGGATTACGGACATCTCCTGCACCCGTGGAACAGAGATTTTTGCCGAACACGGAAAATTGAAGTGTCCATCACGAAGCTGCGCTGCCGTATACCTGCATTGAACTTCTACCTCCACAGGTCTGGTCTGGTCCCCTCACCATTATGCTCATTCTGTGGCGAAGCGGAGACAATCGACCATTTCTTGTTGTCTTGCAGACGGTTTTCTATTCTAAGAAAACGACTACTCGAAATGCCGCTTCGCTCTATTGGTCTAACTTTATCAGTGCCTGTGATCCTATCTTTTGGAGCCTCCATTGTTGGGTTCAGCCACAGAAATGTTTGCTTGGCGATCCAAAATTACCTAATTGAAACCAATCGTTTTCCATGTTAGATTGATCGTTCTCCCTCCCTACCATAGCTTTCTTTTATTTCTTATCTATTATTAATTATTATTGTAATTATTATTATTATTTTCTTATACCCTGTTTTCATCTAATTATCTATTTTTTTTTTCTCCAGACACAAAACGTTTACTTTTAAGCTCACACGCCCAAATTGTTAACTCCCTTGTTTCATTATTATTTTTAGGCACCTAATTAAACCGCCCGATTCTTGGCCAATCCCCCACTGTGGGTATGTGCCACGGCCACATAGGACAACAACAACAACAACAACAACAACGTTATGTTTCATGACGTTTGTTTCTGGACCGCCATCCTCAAAATTCTGAGGAATAATTTCGTCGAGGACCCAAGGCCTGATAAGAGAAACTTTGCTGATTGAATAGTGTCGCAAGGTAACCCGCATAAACGGCATGGATGCACATATAGCATACACATGCATAAATGTATGCGGATCCCCCAAGGCGGCGTCGACGCCTGCCCCAACGACGGCGAACATTCGCTTGGAGGGTTCACATAATTGCTACCGAAAAAATAGAGGCCAAGGGCTATTCAATTTAAAGCTTTATTGAAACAACCAGTGCCTTCCAACTGCGTCCTACAGACATAGGTCCACTCTGAATCTGTCACATGTAAACGCGCTGTCTGAGCTAATAGACAATATGGCAGACGTTGTTTGCTGAAACCCATATTATTTACACGTGAGGTGCCGTGTGGGTCTAGGGACAGCAGTGCTGTTTTTCGTGGTTAGGAAACATATTATCTGCAGGTGTTTTTGTTTTCTTTTGTACTCCTTGTCATTTAGTACGTCCTGTACATCCGAGTGTATGCAGATGATGTTTTCAAATGTACGTTCCGCGACCGTCCACATAAATATCCAGCTTAGTGAAACGGCCACAACTACTCGCATAACTTGATAAATGCGGCACGCGGTGCGCGTTTTGGTGGAGTTTCAGGTTGTGTTCATGGCGCCGTCGTTAGTGTCTCCGATACGTGGTGCTTCATTTTTGTTAGGACGAATGGCAGTCAGAAGCGTTGTTGTTGCTGTCGTACATTATAAGACAACAAGTCCTACAAGTTTTTTGTTTCAATGATTACAGCTCCTTTCGTCATTACGTAGCCGCTCCCCCTTCCCTTATCCCCCACCCTTATTTTCCTCCTATCAACCGATCATTTCGCGAGTTCTGTGGAATTACAAAAGAAAGCTACAACTTCAGGGAAATGGATTCGAGCCGTCAGTACAGCGAAGACATCACGTGGCATGAAGTAAACGCACGTTCGTAGCGCCGAAAAGGAGTTCGTTTTGCGTAATAAATGAAAAAAAATACGCAAAATAAAGAAAAGAGGAAAGAAATCTTGGGCAAGAGAGGGAACAGCATGTGCACCAAAATAACAACTGGTGTATTTCAGGAACAATTAAAGAAACAAGTTCCGTGTTCGTGCATGCGATGAAAGCAAACGCCGTCTGAACACTATCAGTTTTTATCGAGTTCATTTGCTGTTCCCTGTCTTGTCCCTTCATGTTTCTTGCGCTGTTTTAATCTGTGTAGTATAATAAGCGAACGGCCCTACAAACAGTCTTGTTAGTTGTGCCGTGCGTGTAATTTAAAAGAATCCTCCTTACTACAATATATCTTTTATTAACAATGAAGACGGACTTGCTTTTACAACACAACTTCAATATATTAAATAGTAGAGGAATTAATGAGAGAACAAAATAAAATGGGGCCTAAATTTATCTAAAGATTATTACTGAATATTAACATTATTATTTTAGGTCACTTACGAACTGGGGCGAAATTTAACAGGCTTTTTCCTTGGTAGAGATCGAACAGTTTGTACAGTAACCCTCATAAAATGTCACGAAATATACGAAAGAACGTTACCGTTTTCTTTTGCCGGTGTCCAAAAACGGTCATTCATTATTAATCAACAATGTTTTGGTCTTCTTCGTCTACATTTTCACAGCCGGTGCACAAATATAAGTATTCTACCTCTAAACCACAAAAGAAGAAAAAGCACGCAAGGCGCCTTTACTAGTTGCAAAATCTCATTACGACGGCGAAATGAAACTGTCACTGGGGCCTCTGAAATTTTCTCACCTTCTCTTGATCTAGGGCAGGCATTGATACATTCTATCCTCGTCCAGTTCTATCTCGGGGCGACCACAAATTGCGGCCCACTCTCTTAAGCAAACAAAAGACTCCTACAAACCAATATTCACCTGTGCCCTGAACACGCTAGCTCATTGTTACGCCTTCGCACAGCAATGAAGCCTTGTGTTTCAGCTCCAGTGCAGCACTCAACGGACGAGTCTCAATTCAATATCGGGTGCAAAGAACGGAAAGAAGTCTTCTCATTTTAGCAGCCAGCAGTAGGACTTAGGTTTGCTCGAAACACCTGGCCATAAGTTAGACAGTTTCTAATTAGTAGTGCCCAGTGGACTAGCGGCGCATTATGCAAAAACGCGCGTGTGCCGTGCATTGGGAGCACGTTAAAAATCCCCTGGTGATAAAAACTAATCCGTAATCCATACCTATGGCCTGCCTTATAATGTAATCACGGTTTCGGCACGTAACACCCTAGGATTCATTCATTCATTCATAGCTACTACAAAAGTTTTCAACCCCTGTAGAACGAATACACACAAAGTGACTGAAGCATTGACGAAGTTGGTTTGAATGTGATGACTTGGGATGATGAATGGGAGCTGCGAACGTTACTTGTTTGTCTAGATCTTCGCAGAAATGAAAGGCGTTGGCATGAAACATGCGAGAGAAAGTGACTCATAAACACTAAGATAAAAAGCAATTTATTGAAACCTTACGAGCAGTATGATGTCACAGGTAACCGGGCTTTGTGCCACCCCATACTGCACCGACTAAACCCGTCACTTCAACTCAGACCTCCAGCCGGTGTGCACCGGCGTGAAGCGTCTCTTCTGTGTCGGTTATGGCTTGGAGTGGCCTTCACGAATGCCTACTCAGCTCTAATTGGAATGGCTGATAGTCCTGCATGTGATGTTTGCGCATGCGAGGAGAACATTGACCACATATTGTGCCATTGTCCTCAATTTCAAGCACAAAGACAGCATTTGTCCGACACATTGAGGGAACTAGACGATCGTCCTCTGAGTGAACAGACAATATTAGAGCACCGTCCCGACCGATCATCGGCTCAGAAGGCAGTGAAGGCACTTTTGTGTTTTCTTTGTAGGGTAGCAAACCGGTTAAGCTAAACTGGTTAGCCTCCCTACCTTTCCTTCTCCACTTTTTCCTTCCTTCCTTCCTCTGTGTTTTCTCAGAACTTCTGGTTTGCTCGAGCGACTTTAACTGAAGTGCTATCCGTACACGTACCTACACCTTCTCTCTCCCTTCTTTCTCTTCTCCTTCTCCCTTCCCCCAGTGTGGGGTAGCCAACCAGACTATTGACTGGTTAACATCCCTGCCTTCCTGTATTCTTCTCTCTTTCTCTCTCTCTACGCTCGAAGTAAAGTTGGCGCTCTTTCGGGCTTATGTTATCTATACAACAATAATCACAATCTATCTTGCGCATGTTTTTCTTTCCTTTAGCTCTGCGTGCCCGTTAATTTTATATAGCGAAAGGCGTGCCCGTATTGGCGTGACACAGCCGTGACACAGGAACGCAGTGAATCCAGAGCTTTAAAGAAAGAAATTGCAAGCAACGCATATGGTGATTCCTGTTTGGGGCGCGACGAGTTCCACTGAAAAGGCTTATACACATCTGGGTTCATTTTGTACATTTGCTCGGAACTTCCCTAGGATACTCAGCGTCCGTGTAAATTAGTGTAAATATTTTTTTTTAGATTGCAGCAGTGTAATAAATATCGGGGGCCAGCGTCGAAGCAAAATGTACCTTATTACAAGCATCATTTCTTTATTAAGTTGGGAAGGTAATATACCAGCAACGAACACTAACATTTAAGAAACCGCGACGCGACTGCCCCGACATTGAAGGTGCAAATACGCTGGAAAGTCTTCGTGTATGTTCCGACATAGGTTGGCCGGTCTGTCTCATACATCGACAGGTTGGGTATAAAAATGTCCGTTATCGGTATGTTTTTGACGGTATGCGGTATGCTAAGAATAACCGTGCCGCATTTTGCCAAATATACTGTACATGTTTAAATTACATACGCAGTATGTTATCCTAAAATGAAATAGCCAGAAAAAGAATACGAGCATTTCCTTCAATCTTGTTTTCCAATTTCTATCCTTGATGTGTGTCTTACCAATTGTTCTAGAAAGCTTACCAAGCGTTGCCTGATTTTACTGGTGCCTTTGTCTTTCTCTCCGATGTTCTCTTCCTGTGGTCAAAAGAAACTGTCGAGCTAAAGTAAAAGAAAACGAATATAAATTTCTTAATAATTTTTTCCCGGTGCTCGAGTGCCCTTAAATCTACCTCAATGATCCTCTTCCCGTTATCCATGACAGTAAACTCTCCGCTACTTTCACTCGCTTTGTATACTGAATGACTGTACGGTAAAGGTGTTGCTAATAGGGTGTGCACGCTTGTTCAGAACCAATCCAAGCTTACGTTCGTCTTCTTTGCAAGCGAAGTTCTGTGCAATGTATGCCCAACAATTTCCAGAGGGATATTGCGTGGAGAGCACTCGCTTTTCCACACCCGTCAGCCTAATCGTGATAAATGCGCTCTGGTCTTGTGTTCAATGAGCAGCATTCCTGGCTTTGTGAGCGCGCGATGAGTTCCACTGAAAAGGCTTATACACATCTGGGTTCATTTTCTACATTTGCTCGGAACTTCCCTGGTATACTCGGCGTTCGTGAACTCCCCCCTTTTTTTTCTATTTCTGTTCGATTGTACATGTTTCGTAATCCTTGTATATTTCTTGCCCAGACGCACTCTGCGAGACAGTATTTTCTACGCCCCAAGACACAATGCGACGATTCATTATAGCTCGACTAATCCGGACGAAGCGAACTCAAATCGCCAGCATTCTGCTTGCTATTTTCACAGATATTTTTATTCGTAACATTTGCAGTTGGCTGGTCGCTCATAGCAAAATTATGGTCGTTATCACGATTCGTCGGTGCCTGTCCCTGCAAACCGCCCTAGTGCGCGGAACGCTTATTGAGTACGCCGCTTTGTTAGCGTTGATGTGAGCTGGCTGTGGTGCTTAACAAAACTCAGTTCTGTTCAATGTTGTCTTAGTGTGGAACACACCATTATTGTGTATGCATTTCTCTATATCTAGGACACACGCCAATTTCTCATGATCGTAATTAATGCACCTATGTATATGGAAAGACGTGCTGTGCAGGAGTGCACATTATGATATTGATAAGTTGCAGTAGAAATACCAGTCGTTGTAAATAGACCTTCGTTGGAAGTCAGCGCTTGTCTATCGTCACCATTTCAGTCTTCCTTCGTGTCCTTCTGCTACAATTTGTCATGACGTCTAACCAACAAGGCGAAACGTTCACAATGCTGCAACCAGGCACCTTTTTGTAGATGGTTAATTTAATGAAGTATATCTGTACGATAAAAAAAAAAGATGGCCCAGGAACGCCTATAATAACCACGAGTGTCATTGCTCCCCTGGGTTGGCTGCACTGCGTTGCTATTTTGTCTCGTTGTTTGTTCTTAACACTGCTGTTACTTTCACCGTGAACTTGCTGATGAGTGTTTGTAGGATGACAACCTCGAGCCCGTTTCCTGTACTAGTAAGCTGTGACGACGAGGTCAATTCTGAGGCCGCGTTCGCAGACGTTTTCTTCGTAAAGGTGCTTCGCTGATATTCGCCATTTAAACTAGCCAGGTCCCGTAGTTAAAACATTTCCCAACAGCGACCGAACTAATCTACCAGTTTACGCTCTGTCCCTCTGCACCAATCGCTGGTAGTATGACAGACACTCCAAACTTGCGTCTTTTCCAGTCTGTATGTTTTGCGACGACTGGACGGTCGGCCGTTCGTGCAGGTGCTACTTGAAAACCGTCCCCATCGCTGATTGGCCCACAAAGCTGTGAAGGCGCTTTTGTCTTTCTTGAGGGGGACTGTCCTATGTGAACGCCTTTGACGTGCTCAGGCCCTCCACGTGCGTGCGCGAGCTCACCGCCAGCTTTCCTACCCACTCCCCTCCCTCTTTCTATCTCATTTTTCTATTCCCTCTGTCCCTTCCCCCAGAGTAGGTTAGCCAACCAGACACATTTCTGGTTAACATCCCTGCCTTCTCTCTTTATTTCCTCCTTCATTCATTCCTACTTTCCTCCGACTGCCGATATTCAACAGTGTGTGCCAATTCCAAGCGAATGCGACTAAAACAGACTAAGCATTTTTGGAAGGCATGAAGATGCTTCTTCAAAATAGAAACAAACGGAATGTATTTGGGAGCTCACACTTCCTACTGGAGACATACCTCGAAGCGCTAAGATCCCGCGGGCAGGAAAAGCTAGGAAGCTGCGCTAGTAGAACCCACTTGTCTCAGGCCACTGACTTTAAGCTATAACGCGCATGTCCAATTTAACGAGTACAACGTTTACATTTTTGGGTCACTTGTATTCGCCCCTGCATCACATTCCAAAAGTGGCGCACCATTCTCAGAGGCATTTAAGGTGAACCGAGTGTATTAACAATGGAAAGGAAATAATAATAAACACGACCCGGCAGAAGAAAAAAAGACAGGAGTCCAGCGGTGAAAGAATTAGCATTGCACCGTGTGACTGTATGACGTATACTGCCTATCCTTGTTTGTGTTCGTAGTAAAACCAATTCGCCTTTTGGTCTTTGCTGGCACCCTTTGCTGGCTGATATTCAGCTGTCGCCACCAAGCGTAGAGTTTCATATAGTATATTGTAGGAAACTCTATGGCACCAAGAGCCAAACAGTAACATGGCGGCCAGCGGCAACTTCGTTTCTGCTTCTTTCTGCCATGAAATAAGCAAACAATTACTAGACTGGTTGAGGACTTGCGTGTTTGCTTGTTTTTTGCATTAATACCGGGCACGAGTGAAGCCTTCTTTAGCTTATGCATAAATTACTTTTTTGCATGCATGGACTGCTGATGTCGTTCCTGGTTTTTCATTCGTTAGCGGCAGCCTCTCGCGGGCACAGCTTGGTACAGCCTGTGCGCGCTCTACCGTTGCTTCATAATGTCGGTTGGCTTCGGCACTTGCGTGGATTCTCGTCTTCAGATCCGAATGTAAGGCTTCCCAGCCGAGTTCTTTTCGTGCTTGCACAAGGCGGGGTACCCGGTGCTGTTTTTATTTCGCAATTCCATGGAACGTCTGTAGTGTATTGCTTCTAGCCGTTGACGTGTAGCGGCGTTTTCGTTACCAAGTATATTCATACGTGAGGTGGACGACATATGGCTGGCTTGCGTGACGGTATTATGACACGTAACACGTAAACATAGCTGACGTGCGCGCACGCTAACAGTACTGGACCACCATCAATCAATATCAATGCCTCACCATCAATGCCTGTTCGCCAGGCAGTAACCTGCCACACCTCTTTCACTGGTTCTTGACCAACGCTGCCGTACCTTGCTATAGAACTGTCCCATAATCTGAGTCATTATCCGACAGCATTTACATTTGTGCGTGCTCACAAAAGATACGTCTTTCAGCCCCTCTGTTCGTGCTTTGGTTCTCCCTTGACAGTTTTTGCATACGTGGAGAACCTTCATGGCAGTTTCTGATCCTTTCTTTTTAAATGTGGCTTCTTTAGTTGCCTTTCATACCTTTTAACTTCTAAGCAATATTTTTCATAATTATCACACGCAGAGTTACCTCTGTTTGAGCTAATGATAATCCTGCTAAAAGGGCATCGAAAGCAACGTTACACCAAGTCGAGTGCAGCACCTAACACACTAAAGCAGAGGGACGAAAGTAGATGTTTCGCAACCTATAATCAATATGACCCAGCCACTCATTGTCACTGGGGCCACAAGCGGGGCTGTTGCCACGATGGTCTTTAGGAAGTAAATGATAGCGTCGAAACTAGGTTTAAACTTTAAAACTTTTGTTTCAGATAATTTCAGCCGAATATTAATCGGCCCAATTTACCTGGCTGTCCTCATATCATTGCATCATGCTGTCTGTCTTTCAGTGAGCTTGCTGTTTCGGGACACGCCATGTTGGCTTTACACGATTAAAGTCATGGCTGCGCGTAATAAAGGCAGCCAGTGAGTCCTGCATAAAGTTATCCTCTGGTTCAGGTTACGTTTTAATGTCATCAGTTTACCGTAAGCGCATTAGCAGGAGCGATAACAACAATACCAAAGTTAAGAATAAGAATTAATTTCCTAGTAATCAGCGGCCCCGTAACAAAAGTGGTAGCAGGTAATTAGCCTGAGCGGAGGCGACCATGCAAGGGTATCATTTACTGTGCAACAGGACACCCGTGATTGTTTAGAAAAAGGGGTAAACAGGCCGGCCATCCAGTTATTCTCTGGCCAAGAGAAAAAAGTTGGCAACTTTCGCATGCCTCCCTGTTTCGCTAATTGAGTTTGTACGCGGCTTGCGAGCAGGCGTCGTATGCAGAGACACTGAACTTGCAGGTCTTGTGTGCCCTTCTTTGCGTGCTTTTGTAACCGCGTTCTGACACAAAGCACGCCTTCGCTCGAAGGGCACTAACGCGATCAATATTCCTTCAAGCGCGCCATTGTTTTTTCCGAGCGCCGCCTAAGTTACGCATAACTTGAACCGCTCGAGCAACATGCTCTGAACAGCGCTATTTTTGTGGCCCTGCATACGTTGTTAAGGAACAATGGTGAGGGCCAGCTAGGGGCTCTCCTGCGTGACGGCGGAGCCTCAAGCATACTTCGTCAGATCCTGCAGCAGTGCAGGGCAGCAAACCGGAAGCTTCTCTTCCAATCACCCTCCCTGATTTTCCCATTCCTTTTCTCTCTCTCTCCCTCTCCCCTGCGAAGAGGAGGCTGGAAACGTTTCCTTCTCTGTTTGATTAAACTGCTGGACCACCCAGTGGCAGACTTAACAGATAGACATATTGGTCCAACGCATTTGTCTTCTCGTAGCCACAATGTTACGGCTTGTTCTTGCATGGTCAGATATTTAGGTTATAGATACCAGGCTCGAGAAGGCCAATATTAGCTGAAAATGGTGGGCACGTTTCATTTCCACAAATGGTATACAGCTAGGTTTATCTGTCTCCACTTGTTCGCGTCTGTTTTTTAATGCGTTTAGCATTATTTGAGAACAAACCGCGATTGTTTTCACACTGCCTAACTGTTTCTCGTGGGCCGATCCCGAAGATCCTGCAGTCTAACGCAGCTGTAAAAACCGCATGGTGATACCGGTTGTAAAGCGAGTGTTCTCGCCTGCTTTGATCGTGACGGCCAACGTTTTGTGACAGTGTCGTTGTGACGCTGTGCTTCTTGTTTAAGACGCAGGCGCTGTTAGAGACGCTCCGCCTCCGGACCAGATGTGTTGGCAGGCGCTACACGGCGTTCCGAACTCGTCCTTCAGGAAGTGGCGCTGGAAGTGCAGGTTGACTTCCGCGTATAGATAGACATATAGACATATATAAGATAGACATATATAAGGTTAAACGGGCTCTAACTAGAGAGGGAACAAGCAATATACGCTTCCAACTGCTCCATTTTACTGACAACCGAAAATTTTTGGATATCAATATTTTTATTCACCGAATGAATGAAAATAAATCTAATAATTATAATAGAAGGGACAATTTCGCACGCGCTAGCACTTAAGCATACAAGATTGAAAATAAGACGAAGCATCCATATTGAACACTAACCACTGAATAAAATCGTCCCTAGTATTGTGAGCATATGTCCATTCATATAGATTAGTATTTCAGTGCAGTTAAAGCTAGCTCGTCATTCAAGGCCACAAGTGGCGATGGTCCAAATCTTCCCAAGCCGAAGTGGATGATTGTCCGGACCCCTTCTCTGTTCATTGGTTAGAAGTGTGGAGAAGTGGTTCAGGTGAAAGAGCAGTCTTTTGAGGATTGAAGCGGTACCATGTTGGCAGTTGTCTGTGCTTTAATGACAACACCCCAAGAGTGACTCGGTATGGGAGGGAAGAAATCTATATCCGTTTTGAAATGTCGTGTTAAGCAGTAGTTCGTTTAATTTGGGTAGACGCTTTATATCATACTTGGAAACTGTTTTTAGTGTCTTTGTGCAAGTCATAGATCTTAGTATGTTACCAATTTCTCTATTTCCTCCGAGCAGGGTAGCCAAGAGGGCGTCTATCTCGCTAGCCTCGCAGCCATTCCTTGTTTTTTTTCTCTTTCTCTATCTCATTCCGCGGTTGAATAGAATGATAAATATCTGAGGTAGCTTTCACCGGGTGGTTTCACGGTAAATTTTAATGGTAAACAAGCTGCCATTCCGCCGGCTTGAAAGTGTTGTTATGGGTTGCACTGGAACAAATAGTGCACCACTGGAAAATGGAGTTGAGAAAAAGGCCCTGATAAAGTCAGTTACGGCAGCGCGATGTTATCTTCTTTTAATGGTGTCTCGCTCGTTTTGTAGTAGCAATATGAAGGGTTGTGGCGAAAAAGTCGCTTCATGAAAGTGTTAGCTGAAAAAATTTTGCTCCTAGTGAGCTGAAAAAATTTTGCTCCTAGTGATAATCTTCCTAACTGCAAACAACGCATGCAGCATTATCCTCCTTTGCGATGAGGACAAAAAGTTGCGGCGGGCCCACTGTGTCGCTAGTATCGACTAGCATCTGTGATTGCATTTCACCTTATACGCACGTGTTTATTTATAGAACCCCTCTTCATTGCGATGTGCTTATAAGAGGGCTCTGAACTTGTCAAGCAGTTCAAGCAACTTTTCTTCGCAAACTCCTCTTTGTGTATGCATGTATAGATGAAAAATGAGGATTACTTGGTTGATTCATTGATTAATTTTGTGTCAAATCTTTTACCCACCCTTTATGTAAGTATGCCTAGTGCAAATTTTTGCTGTTAACCAGCCAACACATATTTAGTTGTTGTTTATGTTCTCTCTCACTCTCCCAACTTCAGTCGTCTATCGCTGCGGATGCGGGATGAGCCAATTCCACAGACACAATTCTGCGCTGATACATTAGAAGCCTTAACATTGGGCTGTTGCTGGCTTACTTAGACAAAGTAGCGCGCTATTATGTCGCCATAAGAGGAATATTATATTCACACTGTAATAATGCCTGCTCTTCACTTGCCCCACAATGGTGGCATCTAGGAAACCCGACACTCCTGAATCCATAGTTGGCCGGAAGGTCGGGATAATGCACGCCATTGTTCCTCGGTCGTCCTGAACAATGGCCGACGGGCATAGTGCTCGTAACGCAGGTGCCTGTTTAACCACACACAAGGAAGCAACCTTGCTACGTTTATCCGTGGTTCGAAATGAAGGAATGATCTCATTCTCTCCATTGAAACGAATTTGTGCCATGATGTAAAGTGCGTAGCAGAGACGCCTTCACCGTCACTCGCCTTTATAGCGTAGGTTGGCATACTTACTCACTCGCACTCATTTCACAGTCTTGAGTGTGAGTATGAGTCAGCGACGAAAGGCGGGATTGGACGTGAGTACGAACAGAAGTGGGTGCCGGGGAACGTGAGTGTGTGTGGGTGGGAAGGTGAGCGACTGTGGATGAGGGTGAGATCACGTGACGATGAAAGTGAGTGACTGTTGGTATGTGTATGAGCTGATTAGACGTGGGTATGAACGCGACGGAGCGCAAGTCAGCTTGAGTGAATTAGACTATGAGGGTCACTGAATGCAGGCGAGTGCGTGTTAACGTGAATTGGACACGAGAAAATACCAGCGAGCACCTGTGGGTGTGAGTACCAGCGTTAGTGAGTATCGTCGGGCGCGGGTGGACGTGAAGATGGACTTGAGCGACTACAGGCGAGTGTAAGTAGAAGCGAATAGGAAAGCGAGTGAGTGTCGGTGAGTGAATATGACTGGGACCGTGATTGAGTGCCGATAACTGAGAGTGGAGACAAGTGCCAGTGAGATAGAGCGCATGTCCAGAAGAAAATATTGGTGGGTAAGTTTAAGTCATGATACGCTTATTCTGCTGGCCAGCGCTTTATAGTCGTGTCTTGCTTATAACGGTGCAAGCACTTCATAATAACTGCTGCTCGTGCCATGGTAACCCCCATTCCGACAATGAGAGAAAATGAACTTAATACAAAGGACATTAATTATTTTTTGTTACTTGCGCAGATGCAGTTGCAGCGCTTTAGTAACAGCCGGGAAAATCACAGCCTACATTCGAGGCTTCTGTCCGCTTATTTCAGAAACGTGTTGAACATTGCCGGCTGGTCGCAGCACCCCAGTAAATGATTTCACTTCTTTCGTTATATTTGTAGATGTAAGTTTAGTTGGTGAGGGCTGTCAACCGGACGCCAAGACTTGCTTTCCTCTCGTCAACCCCAGTCTTTTCCTGTAAAAAAAGAAGAAAAATAAAGAAACTGAAAAAAATAGTTTTGATTTTGATTGATGTTGGAACTTCGGTTTCTCCTATTTTCATGACACAGCCATATGAAATATAAGAATGAATAGGTAAAACCACAAAATCTGCTGTAATAAAGCAATTAAGCAGCACAGCAAGCAAAGGCAATATAATGCGTGGCACATTCCTTTGACTGTTCTCCCAATGATCATTGTATACTAGCCTCATCAACAACATCGGTGTTGCACTGAAATTATTCTAAGAAAAGTTGACCGCATCGAAGAGTGCCATTTTTATGGACTCCCGCGCTACCCTCACCAGACTACAACAAATTCACAGCGACTGACCATTCATGCGCAGCATTACTGACTGCCAACACAGTTGCATCACGTGGTTAATTTTTTGTTGCCAAGTGTATCACTTGTCACGTAGGATCTCCGGAAATGAAGATTCGAAGCTGATCGGCTGGCTTAAACTTGCGATCATAACTACTGTGACTGCCCAGCAAATTTGTGCAAGCCTGATGACGCTCATTTGCTGATTCGTCGCGCCCTGCTCATGCAGCACCCAGAGCAGCTTGCCGTAAATGAAATGCTCCCGTCCCGTGTCCGTGGTCGACGCTTGCTTCGTGTCGCTAGAGTAGAACTAATCAAATTAAAGGTTGGCTGTGTGAACGTGTGTCAACGTTTATATCGACGAGCACGAGTGGACAGTCCGTGGTGCAAGTCTTGCTGTTGCTGCGAGGCACTTCAGCACCCTTGGAGCGTCCCGCTTTCATTGCGCCGCGCACGTCGCTGGTGGAGGACTACCACCTTCTTGGCCGGCGGTGTACGACACCCGACGATTGGTTGTACCCCAGTGGTTGCGCGTCTCGACGTGACCGAGCTCATCGCACTCTCCTTACTTTTCTGGAAGCAACGAACTCAGGTTCACGTTTTAGCTTATTTTTGTTTCCAAATGACAAGGCCTCACAGACAATTTTTTTTCTATTTAGACATTCTTAAAGTAACGTTACCTGCAGTGACCGGCCTTCCTGTGCGTGACCTCTGCGGTGTGTGTGTGTTCATCTTAATATTCTTTGAGATTTCTCACCTGGCACTTTCTTTCCTCTTCGCTCCCTTTGTTCCTATCTTCTATTTCCACGTTTCTCTCTTCCTCCTTTCTGAAGGGCAGGCAGTCGTTGTGCCCCTTCCGGTGGCAGTTGACAGCCTGCTCCTGGCTCTGCCTTTCTTGTCAAGTGTATGTATGTTTTCAGAACAAATAATAATAATAATAATAATAATAATAATAATAATAATAATAATAATAATAATAATAATAATAATAATAATAATAATAATAAAGGGATCTATCTGCACTGCAGTCGCGAGAATAAAGACGTACAATGACCAGAGTTTGCATTCCCAACGCATGGGTCTCGAGCATCAAACACGTGAAACGAATTTGTGAGACGTATTCAGCTCATCCTTCGTGCCCGCAAACTTATATCCTTCCTATGTGCCTAAGCTTTCTTTGCAATTCTTCTTCAGTGGCATATAATGCAGAACAATAATTCTGTTTCAATGCCGTCTATGTTTGATGACGGCTTCGTGATCTCCTTGAGCCCCGTCTCTATTGTCTTTACGTGCGGCATGTATGCAAACATGCGGGCCAGAGGGGCCGACAGGGAAACATCGCGGGCTGATTCCGCTTTTGCAGGAATATTTTTTATCGCTTTCAAGACATAAGATGAAGCTAACGTCTTCAAATGCGCGTGTGTGGTTTCATCAATTTGTCGCGCATGCTTAACATTTTTCTTGGGTAAAGTGTGCTTGGAAGCGTGAGGTCTGCCAGACGCAGTCTTAGTTTTGTTTGCAAACCAAGAAAGAAGGGTTTGAAGTATGCAAACATGCCCAGCTTACGAAAACAGGTCTAAGAAGATACGTTAAATCAAAAAGCAATTCGTTGGGTTGTGCGGATATGCTTTTACCTTTGTGGGATGCGATGCTACAAGGTAGCTAACAAGCTTTTAGTCATAGGGTTAAACACACTTGCGTTTTCTTTTACGAATACCAGCAGGCATGAAAGAGGCTGCAGATGCTTTTTCTGCATCCACACTCGAAGCGGTATATCATATATCATGAATTTCATGATATGTTCGCATTACATACGACCTTATTTCTTTCATGACTATATGTCCTTCAATGCCGGCCACGGCGGCCACGTTTTGAGGGGGGTGAAATGCAAAGATGTCCATGTACCGTGCATTGAGGGCAGGTTAAAAAAACCCAGCTAGTCAGAATTAATCCGGAGTCCCCTACTATGGCGTGCCTAATAATCAAATTGTGGTTTTGGCACGCAAAACCCCAGAATTCTATTAAACTATATAGCTTTCAAAAACTTGTTGTACATTGTTGTACACAGGTCGGTGACATTTTGCAAATTTGTGGAACGCACCATTTGGAATGTATAAGGTGCACTCACCCTTATTTACCCGTCTGCTTTTCCCGATGACATGCAGTGGTGTGATCCCATGCTGAACTTAAGCACTTAGTATGCGCCCACCGCATAAAGCATCCTGTTTGTTTTCCGCTTGTGCAGTCTGACTGAACGCATAAATCTTTGACAAGAGCCAGGCCCCGACCAGACACGTGACTCGGTCGCCAAGAACGCATGAACGCGCTGGTGGCGACATCTCGCAATGGCATCGAAAGTAGCCCGAATAACAAACATGGTGTCATCCTGACCGGTCAAGGCGATGTGGGTGTACATGGTCGTCTACGTTTAGAGAAAACGGCTCTTTAGTATTCAAGCGCTCGCAATTCTTAAACTTGCCGTGGCACCCGACAGATTTATTTTTCCTTAACTGATATCAGCAATAGGCATCAAATTATTTTGAAAACTTTTCCCACGTGATGTAAAATTGCTGAAAGTTATTTGGTCTGATTAGTAGGGAAGTCTTCCCCTAAAGCTCAAACGCACCTGTACCTTTATCTCCAACTTCCGGACCCCCCTACGCACCATTCTTCTCGAATAACCTGCATGCCCTGTTTCAAGTTTCGTCTTCAAGAGACGGTTTTGCAATTCAAAAATCGTCATTGAAGTCATTGCATACTATCGAAAAGGTCAAGATTTGTATCAGTTAACTCCAATTCTCTTTTTACCCTTCAGTTCTCAGTCGCCGCGAGTCCGCTGAGTCAACAGTTGCTCTGCTGATGACCACCACCTGTACGGGCGGTAGCTGTGAATGTGAAGCGATAGTTCTTTTATTTCGACAGAACTTGCGTAGCGGTGTGCTTGCACACTGGTATTAAAAAAAAACTTCACTGACCGCAAATCAGAAATGCCACCGATATACGCACTGATAGTGAAAGCTGATGGCGCAGCCTACTGTCCCAGCTCGAAACATTAATTCTCTGAATGAGTAAGAACATGCCACGGGAGCGTTTCTGCAAACCTGTAATAACTAGTAGTATTTCTGCGATGAAACTTAAGACGTAGGCAAAAAGAGTTACACAGCTTCCGGGAGGCTGTACAATAATGTAAATGTAGACTATTTATGAGCGAACGGTAAAGCCTCGAGGTTGGCCTCGTGAAAGCTAAAAGCGGTGAGAGACGCCGAAAAATCTCGCTCAGATTCATGTAGAGATGGCCCGTTTTTCAGATTTTTTTTTACGACAGCGATAAACTTGGCAGTGAAGGCTTACTTGGCTTACTTCTTGCATGACCTAAGAGTTCCCCGAAGCCACTCTCTGCATCTTCGTTCCTCATATTTTGCGATGACAGTGTACTAATATATTGTGATTTATAATTACGTAAAAGAAGAGCGTGCACTCTCATCTCGTGAATGAGAAAAGCTATATCTTAAAGTTTCGTCATCTTGGTTCGCAAGGCTTCTAAGTATGGCAAGCAATATCTGAGCAACGGTAGGTAAAACTCATTAAAGAAGTGCGAACTTTTGATGTGTGTCCTACTGTTTTTATGGCCTAAACGCGCCGCTGCCCAAGATGGGGTGCTATGTTTTAACGTGTCTCCGTCGATGTACTGCGCACACATTAAAAGAAAGAAAATTCAGGAAAGACCGCAGACATAAAACTTTCGGGAGCATAATTAGTCTACGTGACGCGTGACGTATTATAACGTAGCATTCTAATAGTACCGTTAAAAACGAGCGATTTTTTTTTACCTATGCTTAGTGCTCAGGCTTGTATAGGTTGTATAGCATTGTGACCAAACGTTTGGTCTAGGAAGCACCCCTTTACACCAAAGTGAACAAGTTGCAGGAGCTAAGTAGCAAATCATCTAACAAGTGGACGCAAATAGTAGAGCGCTCTTCAACATATCCGCTGCATTGCTTTGAGATTTCTCGCATTTTAAATTATTCTTTAACGAATAAATTTATCGCGAAGCTTTAGATAAAACTGAACAATTGTTTGAATTGTCCAAAGTCCTAGAATATTTAAAGAAACTGACAAAGTAGAGTATCTTAAACAGCATAAAGTGAATAAATAGCCCCCTGTCGCTCATTTCGACTTCTTATAAAGGTGAGTTGGCAACTATATATGGCTCTATGCAGATAGATATTCCCGTCCTATTTTTGCTACTTTCCTATCAAAATAAAAAAAAAATATGAAGAAAGGGTATTCTATATAGGCATTGAGTAAGAAACCCTAGGTACCCACATATAGTATGGGTTATGTCCCACGAAATATATAGGAACATACAAGTTTCCGTATGAGATTTTCATATGCTCATATATTGGAGACGATGCTTATGGGAATTACGAGGATTAATATTAATATCTCATAATGTCATATTGTGGCTTGATGGGATTAAAATATATGGGAGCATATGTGCTTCTATACAGGGTGTCCCACATAACTTGAGCCAAGAATTTAAAAATGAAGGGCGCATCGGATGCAAATTGAACCAAACGCATACTATTTGCAATAGCCTATAGTAACTCAGACAATTCTTTGTTTTCCCCATAACTCACTAATTAATTAAGTTTAATTACCCAACTTTTTATTATTGGCTGAGGACCCCAAGTATGATACGCAGATTTCTGGAGCACCTTCAGAAACCACCGATCGAGTTGTTTCCCTTACGATATGTCTCACGTAGTCATTTTTTCCGAGTTGCAAGGAAAGCCCGCGAAATATATAAAAAAAAAAAAACAAGCCACGTGACGGAGCGTTTGCGCAGTGGTATTGTGCTGCTCTCAAGCGTGGGTTCTGTTCTGCCACCACGTAACCTTTCTTACTAGATTCTCTTCATCTGACGCATTCGTTCAAGCTTTTCATGGTTGCATGGTACATTCGGTGTGTTCACATAACATAATAGCAACCTATACCTCCTGTATCTTGGTTCTCGATAGAACATTCAGAACCTCCATCTTCATGCAGCATTAAATCAACTAGACTCAAGATCGTTACTACAGTTGCTCAAATGAGCCTGTCTCTATATAGGTGGGTGTGCACCATTAAGTGCAAGCAGCTACAGTGTTTTTTTCTCTCCTCTTTATTCTCTCTTTTCATTCCTTCATCCCTTTCTCTCAGTGCAAGGTAGCAAACCGCAAGTGCGTCTGGTTAACTTCCTTGCCTTTCCTTTCTTCTCTTTTATTCCCTTCGTGGCAAGTACACTGAGAACAGAAAGGAAAAAAAATGAGGTTCACGTTAGCCCGCAGGGTGCAAGCAAAAACTGGCTAGCTTCAGAGACGACCCAACAGCTCCAAAGGTGGTCAAATAGTAGGATCTGTCTGGACGCCTAGTCCTTAAGCAATCAGACGCGCGGATAATACCGCCTTTGCCCGTAAACTCTCAGAATCGCCGATTCTACCGCACTGTTTCTGGACTCATGTGACGTCGACTGAGCAGGTAAGCTAATGCTGGATCTAAGGCACAGCCACGACCTAATCAGTGCCGGGAACGAGTTGCAGCCGAAAGCAGCAAGGGTCTCAAGACAGATTCCACGGTCCCAGGCATCTCGCTTGCAAACACGTCGAGAGGCTTAAGCTTTAGATCACAATTAGGCTCACAAGGTGCACTTCCGATTAGGTAATTGCCAAGACGTGTAGCGTGTGCCCAAAGCCGATCACCAATCTGCTTTGTGTCAGCAGCTATACCTCACTACGGCGTCTACTTCAGGGCTGACAACGTTGGCCCCCGATTCTGTCCCGGCGTTACAAATATGTCTGTATATCTAAGAACCAACATTGCTTTTTCTTGACGGGGATGAACGTAACGTAGTAAATAAAAATAAGAACAAGGCACTTCGCTGCACTTTATTTCAGAGACACGATGCCAGGAAGTCCGCATCAACGCTTTAATTGTTATTTTCCTTCTCTTCGGGTGGCAATAGGCTTTTCGCGATTTCGGCTCACTCCCGGCACAGTAGCTCGGCGGCTCTGACGTTGCTCTGCTGAGCTCGAGAGCGCGGGCTCGATCCATGACGTGGCGGCCACAATCCCACGGGAGTGGAATAGAAAAACCGCATTGAGTGCGCATTAAAGAAACCTCGGATGGTCCAAATTGAGTCGGAGTAGCTCAATACGACATGCTTCGTACTTGATCGTGGTTTTGGCACGTAAAACTCCAGTACCTAATTTTTTAAAGTTGGCTCGCCCTTTTAAAATTCACTGCAGCGACTACTTTACAAACGCGCTGTCTTTTCGAGCCCGAAATTATGAAAATGAAGAAGCAACGAACGACGGCTAGCCAGCCCACAAAGACTAAGCGCCGGTGGCGATTCTGAGTACCAATGAAAAAAAAAAAAAGGAGATAGCAAGTGCGTAATGATTATTACTGGAGGCCAATGAAAAAATATTTAGCGAAAGTGTAACAGGTGGTCTTTTGTAATTCTACCCTCCAACGAAGCAAATTTCACAGTCACGATAGTGGACTACGAAAATTTGTAGTATATATTTATAGTAAGCTCTTCCGACTACTCTAAATCTTCGCGCCTGCCACACTACAATGACGAAACATAGAAATGGTACCAAGCGATGGGAGCATCTGACTTGGATTGTTCATGCAGCAAAACAGGCGTAGCTATTAAATTAAGAATGGACACACGCACACACACAGACAGACACACAAAGACAAAAATACTCACACATACGCAGAACACTTAGTCGCACCAACACGACGTTATTCTGAATATTAAGGCTCTGAATATATAGAATAATAAGCTACTTTAAGTAAACAAAGGAAATGTTCTGAAAAATAAGGTCGTTCAGAAAGCATAATCTAGCAAATCAATATAGCAGCATCCATTTATGTGCAGCAGTGGACCCGCATACAGTGTAGATCCGTGGTACCCCTAAAAATAGAGAAAAGTCTTCATGTTTCCGGGGGGAGGTATATATATATATATATATATATATATATATATATATATATATGTTGCTAAATGGTGCTATTGCTTCATTGCCTCAGATTCGGATGAAACTTCAATTGCATGGAAGTTTCAGTTTCTTTTAAATGTGTAAGCAATCTAGTGCCTCTTACCTCAAAATATGTCCATCCGCCCTTCCGTCTGTCTGTCTGTAACGTATACATATATATATATACATATATATATATACATATATATATATATATATATATATATATATATATATATATATATATATATATATATAGAAGAATTGTTCACTGAAGTGAGGGCCTTAATATTTACAAGACCTCATAGTAGGCGACAGTTCAATTTCACAGCTCGAGTCCTCTCGCACCACCAAGAATCTGACGTCTCTCGATGGTGCAATCTTCGTGTACTTGTAGTGTACTACTTCGCTATCACTAATAATGCTTCGCATTTCGGGAGAAACTGCAGGCTCTCTCTTTTCTTTTTTTACTACGAGTTCGAGTATAAGCGCTGCTGCGCATGACTGCTGTTGATTCTGATTTCGAGTGAATCCGGCTTGGCCTCATTTCGGTTACTGAGTGAATTATACAGGGCGCTCAACTATAGTGCATGAAGACTTAAAAAAAGAGCAGTTGCGTTACTCGAAGAAAATCTAGTGCATATTGTTTCCAGTACAGAGGAGTAGCCGCCAGTAATTCCTTCGTTCTGAAATTTAATTCGACAATTGCAATTAATTATCTAACTCGAGATGTACTGGCCTAGTTGTCCAATTCTCAATTAGGCATTTGCAGGCACCCCCAATAGACATCTAACTTTGGTGTTTCCAGCGACGCACTAATGGCGTGCTAATTTTTTCTGGCCGGTAAAGTAACCCCACGAAATATTAAAAATGTCGCGTGACTGCGCTCCCACCCGCATCATAAAGCAGGGCCCTCAAATATATTGATTGAAAGCAACTGATTTGCATGTCGCGAACCCGAAGGGACAGCTCATCACCTTGGTAATGGTACCGAAGGAGCGTGAACAACAGGTATCGCGGCTTCGCAGCTATTCCTTCGTCTCATTTCTACGTCCCATTTATTATCTTTCTCTCAAGGCCGACTAATCATTGATAACAAAAGCCCTTTGATGACGCGGCCGAAGCGCAGCTCTGTCCAGGCACGAAACGCGAAAAGCAATGTCATCAATGAAAAGCAATAGGCATAGAATGTTTCAAAATTCCGGCTCTGCTCGCACCGCATCGAAAGAGTGCACGCGCAGCTATGTGACTATATTTCGCACTAGAATTTTGCGCTAGAAACCAAATTCAACTGACGGTTTTATTTTCCATGAGAGTGTATACCTGCTGCAAAAACAGTCTCGTGGCAAAAAATAAAAGCGAATAAACAGACCTTAAAGCGATCCACGTATAGAGAAAAGGCAAAACTAATGCGTTCAAAAAAATAAATGTACAACTTCTAAATCAGCCGTATCGGCAATCGGGACGTCTGCGCAAAAAATAACAGAAAAAGAAAACCGTCAGATTTCAATGTGCCCTTATTATCTGTGAAATCGTAAGCGCTGTTAAACACCAGCGGCTGCCTAGAATGCGTGTTCGAATAGGTGTCCTTCTGCAGCTACGCAGTACTGAGTCCGCTTTATCACATCTTCGTTGGCTTTCGTGATGACCGACGCTGGAATTCTACGGCAGACATCCGTTATCCTTGCCTTAAGCTCATCTGACGTCGTCATCTCGATCATGTAAACACGATCTTCCACATAACCCAAAAGAAAGAAATCGAGCAGAGACAGGTCAGGTGACCTAGTCGGTCAATTTACAGGCCCGTGCCTTCGACTCTATTGTGCACGATAAGTCGCATCCAGTCAGTTTCGGGCTGGGCTGCTGCTGTGTGCTGGCACCTCATCTTGCTGATGTCACAGAAATGGAAGACGTGACAGCAGGACTTCGCTGAGAAACTGATCCTCCACTCCTTCAAGTATTTCGTCCACGTAACGCTGCCCAGTCTACGTGATCGAAGAAGATGGGACCGATCATAGCACCGGCGCAAATTCCGAACCGCACATTGATCGACCACTGCTACTGGTGCCGAGTGCGTTTTACCCAGTGTGGATATGAGTCACTCCAATAGTGCGCATAATGCAAACTTACCGAGGCGTTTCTGCAAGGACTGGCTTCATCTGTGCACATGATGGTGGCTCAAAAAGTCTGGTGACTCATTCGCTTTTGTGAGGAACCAATCCAAGAAATCTAGCCGATTCTGTAGGTCCCCATCTTCCAAGCATTGGTCCTGGTTAAAGTGGTACGAGTGAAAGGCCGTGTGATTTAATATCCTCCAAACTGGTGTCTTCAAAACTGGTACCTGGGCGGCCACGCCCCGCATGCTAGCATTAGGGTTTGAGGCTATAAATGCTAGAACAATGCCTCTTCTATTTTATAAAAGAGGCACTCTAGAACATCCGTACGTAGGCTAGAACTCAAAGATGGAATCCTCCGCCGCTGTTGCTGGAAGCTGCCCGTTTGTCTCAGGTTCTCATAATTTCTGATTATAGTTGATGCGTTAGGTCTACCGCCACACTCTGATGACTGATATATACTTGCAACCTTTCTGTTGTTGCCATTTACAGCTCCCATGACAAGGATGATGTTTTGCTTCTGCTCATGAGAAAAAAGACATGACAACTGGGACGAGGTAAAACGCACCTTTAAACTTTTGCACTGACGTTGTCAATTCGCTTTTGTGATGATAGGTTTCGCGGCAAAAAAAAAAAAAAAAAAAAAGGAAAAGAAAACCATCCGTGCACTTTATCTACACTAAGACAACAGCTATCTCAGCATTTTTTCCAACTAACACCAAGCGCGACGTGTTACTTCTGCCAAGGTGCGACAGATAATGAACTAGCTCAATCACGATGTTTTTCTTTATTTCGTTCTGGGTAACTCAGAAGGAGCCTGTTCGAGGGCGTTGTTTTATGATGGAGGTAGAAGTGCAGTCACGTGGTACTTTTCCTATTTCGCGAGGTTTTTTTATCAGTCGGAAAAAAATTAGTACGCAATGACTACGTCGCTGAAAATACTGCAGTCAGATGTCGCTTGGCTGTGCCTCACTGACACTTTGATAATCAGGATGGTATGTCTCGTGGTAGATAAATAATTACAATTACCTAAATAACTCTCAGTAACGAAAAAATTACTGGCGGCTGCTCCACTATACTAGAAACAGTATGCGCTAGGTTTTCTTCGAGTAACGCAATTGCTCTTCTTTGAAATCATGGTGCATTGTAGTTGTGACACCCTGTATGTATTTATAATCTCTTCGTGCAAGTGGCGATGTTTCCATCCCTAATGTTGTAACTCATTAAAAAAGCTTCTAATTTTTTTCATGAGTCGTTAGCATTGCTTACTGGAAAGAGAAGCATTACAGAAACACATATTATTCACGTGCATTTCACAAGGCGTTGATAAAATACTCTGCCGAAGGGGTCACTGAAGTCTGCAGGTTATTTTCAGGGTCAAAAAGGCAAGCAAAACAATATGAAGCGATGTGAACATACAGTAACATATTCATTCTCTAGACATAGGCTTATCCATACCTTTAGAAATAATTGTTAATTGGCTACCTTCTCCTCTTTCAAAAATATAATGAACGTTGTTCTGTGTATCTATTTAGATATATTGTGTATGTGCAGGGTGTTTACACTGAACATTTCAAACAATGTTTAAATGAGAAAATACGGATGAGGCAGCCGCTGCTGATGCTTCTAGCGCGCTTGCCATCACTTTTACAGGATTGAGAGAAATAAAGCGGTATTATGCATTAGAAGCCGTGCAAAACCAGGCCTGAAATGATGCAGTAAGCTATTAGCCCAATGAAATTTTTCGTGGAAAGGTTTTAGGCGGAGAAGTCCATCAAAGCTTCGCCGTCGAGACGCCACGCTTCTGTATCGACTGTGGTTGGGCATTGCTTTTACCAAAGCCTATGCGTTCCGCATAGGGATGGCCGACACCGCAACCTGTGACCACGGCGGCCATGAAGAATCGATTGGCTGTATTCTGTGCGACGGCCCGCAGTACAGTCCACAGAGGGAATCGCTTCGCCACTAACTCGCCCAGCTGGACGACCGACTGCTATCCGAAGAAGGAATTCGACACCATCGACAGGACCTAACGTCGCAGAAGAAGACCGTACAGGCGCTACTGCGCTTCTTGCGATCTACCGGCCTTTGAGAACATCTCTAACTGAAACGTCCTTTGTGTGCGTGTCACTGTGTGTGAATTTTTTTTTCTTTTTTTTAACCCTTACCTTTCTGTCCTCTTTCTAACTCCTATATCCCAACCCCAGCGTAGGGTAGGAAGTCGGAGACTAATATCTGGTTAATCTCCTTGCCTTTCCTCTTCATCTCTCTCTCTCTCTCTCTTTAGGTGGAAAGGTAGAGATAGGTCAAAAGAAACCTCAAGTGGTGTGGCTGACAAAACTCCGGTAATTACATTTTAGGTGTATGTGTGTTGGGGCTGGGGCGGGGGGGGGGGAGGGGGGGTGGCGAGAGAGCTAGTTACCGCATCGCCGGGGTGGAGGGTCTGCCAGTGGTCACGTGCCCAATTTTCTGCGAGGTTCAGTGGCCTGTGCAGCTCTTGCGAAGCATCTCTTGTAACCCGCCAAAAGCAACGCCGTGACATCGGCACTCTTTTTTCAGCGTCATCCACTAAGGCTTCTTTACTCACTTATTAGGTTTCCGAGCAGAAATAGTGGAATTCATTTTCTGATACCTAGGGGCCCATACAGAGCCTGGTTTCTATTTCGTTTCCACTACTACTCGTTGCAAGTCATACACGAGCATCGTCATACACGATACGAGCCATAGATCATATGATACGAGTCATGCAGGAGGTGAGAGATCTGCCAACAACAACCCCACGCATAGAGTTCTTGAAAGGCGCTGTACTAGCGCACTGTAATCTAAAACCTTCGCGGTCAACACAAAATTTTTTTCGACATGAACGCTAGTTAAGCTCGCGTGCGTTTAAATCTTCACTTCCCTTTACGCAATGTGTATATTATTCATTACCTGCTTTCCCACTGGCTATGCTTTCTGCAGGAAGTAAAATCTGGCTTGTGCGTCCTTTTTGTTTCTTTCGTTTTTATTATCTACGTATGTTTTTTTCCTACTGCTGCGTCGAATCCACAAGAGGATAACTTTTGCTGGTCTTAACGCACATAAGATAGAAGTTGTTGAATAACTGCAGAAGAAACGGGAAACTTGAGATAGGATTTGGCTCTTCGGAACTTTAGGCTCGTATTATGTTCACGTTGTTTAGCACCACGAAACTAAGCACTACAATTTTCTGGAGCATTTTTGATCACTATAAACCTGGCGGGTCTAATGCGAGTCTTTTGTAAAGTTGTCATTGTTTTCGCTTACGGTCATTGCCGCCGAACAAATGGCATCGCTTTGTCTAGTAGCCGAGGGATTCAGAAAACGTGTTTTGTGGGGGGACTTTCCACCTCGTGGGCCCCTTTGGCGATTCATCACCTCCCCAGCGTGGTCGAGACCTCTTCATGCTTTCAGAGGCAGCTTCAGCTAAGGGTAACGGCGAGGAATTCCATGGGAATGGTGGTTTAAGCAAACACCGCAGTACTTGCGGGCAAACGACATCCTTTTTTTTTCAGCAACCCAACTCTGCTGAGAGATTTACCTATATCAGAAGGCACCCCTTCTCTGTAAAGAAAGCGCCATAACAGCACTGTTACCTAATACTCTTAGCATATCTTTGTTAGACTTGCTGTTTCACCGAAGTATATCTCCTACTTCCTCAATGAGGTGTTTCACAAGCCAAACATATATAGGTAACGCTTCCCGACGTTGTCGCCTCCCTCATACTCACCTGCCGTTATATAATGGTACAAGGTACTTCATCATGATGTGCTGTTTTGGGCAAGACAGTTTACATGTCACGTGACTGACAGCTACGAATACATCCCTTCTTCGTATCCGCCTCATCATCTTTCATGCTCTTCTTTGTCCTCTTTCTTTTTTCACCTGTGCAGACTAGCAGGCCAGAGCATGTTAGCTACGGCCGGCCTCTCTGCCCTTCTAATAAATTATATCTCTCTTGTCTTTGTCTTGTTCAACGATTCGCTGACCGGTTCCACTATTTATACGATGTGTTCAACGTTTACCAAATAAAATCTACTTATTTTTCTTAGCTGCATCGTGATGGGGTGTCATGGTATATGCGTCGATGTAAAGCATGCCGAAATATGTGGTTACAGTTGCAGTTGAGACAGCGGTTATCTTAACGAGCTATCTGGTGATTACAACGTATTTTCCAGTTTGAAGGACGTAATCGTAAACGATGGCATCGGAGGTTTTGTCGTGATGGCTGCGTTATTTTCGAATTACACAGCACTCTTGCTTCAGCGGTAGCCGCCTTCGTAAAAGCACACCTGCCTTGCGTACAACGCGGTATAGTAGCTTTGATTTGACGTGCTGTACGTACACAAAGATTGAACGAACACTATCGCCTGTAATTGTTCAGTTCCTATTTTAAACCCTAAACGAATGACTTATCAAACAAATCTTAATACTGTTTCGAACCGATCGTCAACACTGCGTGAAAGAAGCGTGTATTTCCTGAAGCAGGTACAATTTATCTTGTCCTTTTGTTGCTCACCTGTGATGTCGTTCCTTCTAGTTAGCGTTAACTTACCATAACGGTGCGAATGGCTTCAGATCGAAATTTCATATCGTCAAATAAGCAAGACCTGGGACGACAGAACGCTGGGTTTCCTATGAAAATCATTGAGCACACGCCAATGATACGTTCGTCTTACTTCAAGATATCCACTTAGGGAATGCTTTGATTACTCAAGCGTTCATAAGGCGATAGAAGAAGCGACCCGTAATAAATTACGCCACAGTATATCCTATAAGTAGATAAAAAAATCTATTTGAAAGGCGTCCTTTGATGCCAGCAAAGTGTACTTAAAGCGAAAGTGAAAAAAAAATGAAGAAGGAAAGCAGGGTTAGCGGGGTTTCTTTGACGGCAATAGTTCTTCCGGAAAGTTCACCGGTAACTCTCTCGGACCTTCTGTCGTAACTTTATTATGTGGAGAGCTTTGACGTTTAGAACATCTTTCTCGTGTTTATAGTGTTTGTTTCTTTGTCTGACTTTGGTAATTAAATAAGCAAAAGCGCTTTTCCTTAGGTTGAGATATTTTCTTAAAGACTAAAACTTTGTTTCTGCCTGCACAAGAAAGTTCAATCAAGACGGCACGAGCGACTTTCTGTGACCCCGTGTAACCCCGTGTGAGCGACCCCGTGTGACGTTCATCAGGCTACAAGGTATTCCAATTTAAGACTCCTGTTGTAACCGAAGCGCTATTTGCACTTAGCCCATAGGCCACTGGCGAGTGCTCCGGCTTTGGTGTACTCTCTCACGGCATGCTCTCTTCACCATATCATGTAGCAATGATAAGTGCAATCACTTTTAGCCTCGCTCGTGCTTTCGGCACAGCTATCTCTCTTAACCAGCTAGGCGGCCGAGACGGAAATGGTCCACTGGTAATGGAATTGCAGCTTTCGCTGCGGCATTTCTCTCTAGGCTCGAACCATTGCCGTTTCCGGTTAATCTTGGCTAATGCTACTAGGATCTTGTGATTTAGGCTGTGTTTTTGCAGAAACGATGTGGGGTGCGGGCCTGAAGCATGAACACTGCCATGCACACGCCCTCACTCACTCACTCACTCACTCGCGCACTCACTCGCTCGCTCACTCACTCACTCACTCACTCACTCACTCACTCACTCACTCACTCACTCACTCACTCACTCACTCACTCACTCACTCACTCACTCACTCACTCACTCACTCACTCACTCACTCACTCACTCACTCACTCACTCACTCACTCACTCACTCACTCACTCACTCACTCACATTTGCCAGAAGAAAATCGTTAGTCGTTAGTTGTAAAACGTAAATAAGAGCGACACTCTGCTGCACAGAGTTCGTTTTTATGTAACGCAGACGATAGCGCGTGTGTTGAGAAAACAACAGCATTTGCACTGTTGTTAAATTTTTGTATTGCCCCGAAGGCGCGTCGCAGCGCGGGCGCCTTGCCGCGAATTGTACTCGGTGCCCCTTCGGAGGAATGCACGACGTAAGTAAATGCCAGGTTCTGTTAATCTTATGGCACATTCCCACACTTCTAACACGTTCCCACATTTCCACAACGTTACTGGGAGCTCTCAAACTTTAGCGTGCGACGTCTGGGGAGCAGTTAACACAAGCTGTCTTTGAGTCTATGTCTCCGAGCTCCTGTTTTCGCGGACGAGGAGACTGAACAGGTTCACCTCCAGCTACCATTCCGCCTTCTCTCTTTTCTAATACAGTAACCAACCCTACCCTTAAGTATCTTGCCCGAACCATTCTGCGCCTTCCACAGCAACGGAGATGCGAGTTGGGACGCACGTAGATAGCCATTATTTCGCATTCTCCAAGGGGAGCTAGCAGCACGCTCTTTTTACTGGGGAGATTAAAGATCTTGCTTCATTCAGCCATTGAGCAAGAAGTTTCGTTATCCTCCCCGCGTTGCTTAATTGGTATAGGTGCAAGCTCTTTTCCCTTCCCTTCTCACGCTCTCTTTGTGTCCCTCTTTTATCCACTAGCTATGTTAATGGGGAACATCGAAATTTTCTTCCAGACATTTGCCTTAAGCGGGCCCGAAGCGTGCTCTCCGCGAGACACATTCGCAACAAAGAATGGATGCTTCAGCTTCTCTTTATGGCCTTAACGGTGGTCGTAACGCGAGGAGGTACCTTGGAGACTAGGTGTCAGGGGTAATTAAGAATATAAGTTCTACGTTTTTTACGGCTACAAAAGGCGGAACCGTTGGGTTCCGAATGTTCGGTCTATGTCTAGTGTACAGGAACTTGGGTGCTGGATATGTTAAATACGAATCTAGTACTTTTCACTCCTGGAAGCGTCTTCGATTCGAGCATGAGGTTCGAGATGGCACCCACTCTCCGGGAATAGCTCCAATAATAAGTTTCATTGGCTACTTTAGCGTACAACTGTTTGCGTTCTTGGCATGTTCCTCTCTTGAACGATGCCTTCTCGCTGTAGGTAAGCCTGTATGGGATTCCAGTTTGATCACAAGACGTCCATTCGCGTACAGAACAAACGCTTAACCCTAACTTGAAAAAACGATAACAATGAAACTTTCGCTGGCAAGTACACCAGTACCGCCACTCTTAATAAATGTTCTGCACTCCCCTTGTCACTTGCCATATTACTGCAATACAAATCTATGTCTTTTTGTTTCCATGCTACCAACGCAGTAATACACGCTTAATCGGCCAATCGCAGTCCGAAGCATCCTTGACCTTTCGCGCCAATACTGGAAATATAGCATTCAGACTAGTTTCACATACTTTCCAGCCTGTTTCTTCCGAAACTTTCGAAACATGGCAGTCCAGGGTTCCTTTTAAATAAAGTCCGTTGTTGAGTGCGCACCTCTCAAACATGAGGCCGACCAGCATACGTTTTTTGTTCGATTGATCGTGAGAAAGCTGACTTATTTGTTATCTATGAAGAAAGTTTTGTTTTTAATTTCTACACTGCCTAGTGTTCAGTTTCCTGCTCGTCGTTCTGAACAACGTAGTATTCGAATAACTTGAAATGAATTCTGCCGACATGCGAAGAGAAGGAAATGCCAAGCTCCCGGGAAGTTAGTTTGGCCTCCAAGAAGAACGATTCATCCCGCGAGTTTGTTGACAAGCGCCTCCGTATCTCCTCCTGCCTGGCACGACCTTTCCAGTCAATAAATTAAATGAATTTCAGAGTAAGGCAGTTTGAATCATGGCAGTTTGCGTCCACGCACACGCGCGAGCAGCAAGTCAAGTTTATTGCAACAGTCATGTGGAGTTACATGGTAATAGTATTACAGCAGGAGCTCCCAGAGTTTTGAATAAACTGCCAGGGGGACCTCCTAGCAATTCAAATACTTGCAACTGCAGCGTTCGCAGGCCGCCCGTGACAGAGACACTTACGTCTGGTGGTGGCGCTCAAAGCTCTTCTAAATATTTACTTGAGCCCATTGCTGCTGAGTGGCAGATGTGTTGAAAGCGTCTCACACTACGCAGAGTTCTTTTTAAGTAACATTTTAACGAAATTTAGCAGTTTTACGTGCAAAACATTTGGACACCCTGGAGTCTTTTTTTGACGGGCACCCAGATCTAAGTGCACGAGCGGTTTTGCGTTTCACCCGTGCTAGAAATGCGGCCGCAGCAGATAGGGATCGAACCCGCAACCTCAGCAGCGCAATGTCATAGCCGCTGCGCTACTGTGGCGCGGGCCGCCTTCTTCAAGCGTAATTTTGGCGCCACATGCTTCGAAGAAAGGGAGGGAGACCCCGGGAACAGAGTAACTGAATGGCAACTAGGGAGGTGGCCAATCGATTGAAGTGTCCGGATATAGGAAATTAGAAAAGTAGGATTCTCTGGCACAGGAATTATCCCGCTTCAGATGTCGTACACCTCTCTCGGCGTCGATTGGCATGCCTGCCAGGTGGGCGCGAATTCTTCAGAGCTTTATTTCCCGTGTTCGGGCCCGAGACAAAGTTCGCACCTGTATAATGTCATACCGACCTCTTGACTACCAGGCCGGTCAGGTTGTGTGTTCTTCTTATTTTCATTTTTCAATCTAAAATGCCCAAATGGTCTGACCGTATCGTCTTCAGTTTGTGGGCAAGTAATGCTTACTTAAACGAAGTAACAGTTTTGAGGTTTGATGACAAGTGTCAACAAAAGTTAAAGAAAGACAGCAGAAAAAGGCACCATCACTAAAAGATGACAGAAAGTCACGTCGGTGACCGGAACAGACCGGCACAATCTCTTTCAGAAGCCTCACACATACGTAGCTAGGCTGTAAATCAAGAAGGTGCTACTGAATTCCCGAAGAGCAAGTCGCTACATACCGCCTCACTCCTTCACTACCTACAAAAGCAGATGATGCGGGACATAGAAGCCTGCAACTAGATACTGCTAGCAGTTGTGCAGTGTGCTTTGAGTTAAAGCGGGGAAAAAGTTTAATCCACTTCCTTACGGGCACACAGTTTCGCGTTATCACAGCGTTGAATTAGTTCACAATAAATTATAACCATGTCCTCAGTTGCATTGAACTTAGGTAACTTCCGACGTTCTAGAACAGCCCGAATCTTAAGTGCTGCCTAAGTAATATGAGTTATAATTATTAACCTTGCCCAAAACTCAATTTTTATTTTGATGTTTATTTCGTAGAAAACGGAACAAGAATTTCCTTGAACATTTTATCGCAATGAAAGGAAGGGCACCGCATATAAAAAAAAAAAAGAAAGGAAGAATTAAAACTAGGTAGCACATGCGACGTTTGAAGCTTGAAGAAATCCTCAACACACGGCAGCGAAGAAATGAAGGTACCAGAATAGTCAGAAATGCCTTCCAAAGAGCTACACGATACATCGCCTGCATTCTGCTGGATTTTGCTAAAAGATATTCGATAAGTTATTTTGTAACATACTAAAGCAAGTCAGAGACAACAAATGAGCCGCGAAATGCTCGTCTTTGTGTTCTACGTAACTCCGCAGTTCATTCCTGGCGGAATGCAGTCAATCTGTATCAGTGTCATACAAACACAATACTTAATACCGTAATCAACATCTTTTTTATTATTGGTTCGTTTCTTATAGACTCAATCGACACTTGTATTTGAGCTCACTGGTTACACTTATATGGCCATTTGATTTCAGCAACCAAACTGGAGGCGAAAAGCAAAGGTTCATTTATTCTTGTTTGTTCGTTCTCAGAGTCTTGTTTTTTTATCTGGTGAAATTGCCTTGCCATTGGGTATTTCACGCCATGAAGAAGAAAAAAACGTACCTACCGACTTATTTTTCTCAAACTTGAGAGACTCCTTCGGGGGGGCCAGCAGCGTTTGTTTAGCTGCGCGGTACTACGGGTACGGCCAGCGTGCGCAGTCAGCTAGCAGAATGGCAGCCCAAGCGTGGTGGATTAGCGTGTCTTCCAGGCGCAACTGTTACTGTCGCCGCGTGGCTCTTGCCTATGGCTCCCTGCGACCCGGCTGCACCACTTCTGTGCTTTTCATTCACGGACAGCAGCACATTCGCTGGTCGCCACTTTGCAGGCCCCATGCTTTAGTGGCGTGTTCTTGCTCCCTTTTCGGGCCAGCCGCTTCAGGACAAGTGCTTTTGTTCCTGGCGGCCGCGTTATAAAAGTGCAAGGCGCTGCTGCACCACCGGATTTGCAGCTCCTGCAAAGCAGGGTCACTTAAGACCTCTTAGGAGCTTACCTTCACTGATTGGGTTAGCGAGTCAAGAGATTTGCCACTCTGAGTTAAGTGCAGTTCTGTTTCCCTTCAAGATGCCTTTTTTTTTTTTCATTCTTCTTTTTCCTTAGGGTACGCGTATTTGTTTACTGTTTTTGTTATTCGTTACGTACTTGTTATATTATTGTTAGCAGCATTTGTAAAGATCACCCGTCGCATCTAGCACAAGTCTACATCTTTAGCTAGACAACTCTCAGAGGATGAAATTATTTCCCCGAGAAATCGAATTGGATATTTGACCAATGAACAAACTTTTGGTAAATAATTTATAAAATGATTACTTTGTGGCCCATATTGTAATTTACGAATTGTAGCCGATGATTTCGTAACTTGTATCCACTTGGAACGAATTCTGAGCGTGACGCCTGTTTTGAGATATGGGTTCCCACAGTTTGCGACGCAATGCATTGGTGTTCCAGAAATTTTTAAGCTGCACTGCATAAAATGGGTTGCGATGAAGAAGTTGATTGGAAGAGCGCATTCTTACAGCAAGTTTCAAGGCACTGGGACGTGGGTTTGGCACAATTTGCTAATGCCCATGAAAACTATGCCCACGCTTCTTGGCCGTAAAACGCTTTTCTCGCGGTGTTAAGATGCGTTCACTTCTGCCAATATTTCATACTGCGCTGTGTCGCCGGGCCTTTATGCCTAAACATGGCGACGACGCGCTGCGACCTCGGGTTTTTACAGTAGTATTAGCAAACTTTGTTCCATCCTTTGTAGTACCTCTCTTTCTTCGCCGGAATTCTTTGAAGCTGACAGTATGGCGAAGAAAGGCCAGAGGGTCATCCATCATTCTCTTCCTTGCTCATCTTTTCTTTTGACGCGCGACAGCACGAGCGTAGAAAATGACTTGACAAAAAACAGGCCTTGGTGGCTTTAGCTGAGAACGAAGGAAAAAATAAAGAAAGAAATTCATCTATTTACCATTACATTACTCAACGACAAAAGGGACGGGCAAAAAGGAACATCAAAAAGAAGGGGGTGGGGGGCTGTCACCTCTCTGCAAAGATAAGACACTACCAGAAATAAGAGAAAGGAGAAAAGCGACGCCACTTCGGGTAAAGCGATGAAAAAGGAGAGAAAAGGAGACAGCAACGACATTTATGATTTAGTCCAATATATATACCGTGGGCGATACCCCCAAGCTCCTATTGTAACCTCCTAACTTTGCAAGATGCAGATCTGCATCTTTATACACTTTCGGTATTTGAACGAATGAACGAGTGAAATCAATGTTTTCGTTTTTTTAATCTGTGGCGGTAAACTTAAAGAACTATGAATAAATTCTGGGGTTCTACGCACCAAAGCCACGATATGAATGTGAGGCACTCCGTAGTGGGGGACTCAGGAGCAATGCTGAACACCTGGGCTTTTTTAACGTGCACCTAAATCTAAGAGCACGAGTGTTTTTGCATTTCGCTCCCATCGGAACGCTGACGTCACAGCCGGGATCGAACCCGCTACCTCGAGGTCAGCTAGCAGCGCAACGCCATAGCCACTAAGCTATGGCGTTGCGCCATAGAAGGGATGTTTGCAAAGGCTTCGTATTTTTTATTAACCTTTTTCCTGTCTGTTCTTACGGAGTTCTGTTACAAGCTAAAAAACTCCCGCCTTAACGCCGTTTCTTTGGTTTAGTTTCTGTTGCGTCGCATTCTTCTCCGTAATATCATTAAAGAGCGGCCAGGAAAGAAAGAAGGAGGGATAAGAAATGACCAGATGCTCCTTTTCAAGCGATCGTGGGGCCTTTTTTCTCCCAAGAAGGGAAAGATGCTAGGCGGGATAAGCGAGAAATTTAGAAAGAAAGAAATTAGCCAGCAGCCCGCCATTATAGAGAACCCTTTTAGAAAGCAATGGGCGCACAGTGTATATACACACCGAGCAGCACTAAAATTATGAAATGGAGGGAGGAACAGCCCGCTTCTCATTTATCGTTCATGACAGAGTCGCTACTAAAATTTGTTATGCGCACATTTTAGCATCAAGCGTTGCTTAGTTTCGTCGTTTCATTTCATTGTTTCTTATTTTTTTGCGTAGCGAGGGCTCTCGTTAGATTACCTAATTTCATTTATACGAGCTTTATTCATAACTAAATTGATAAAACGGGATAACTTAGAAACCGTAGAAGCGTACAAAACTGTGAACTTGCCACATGCAGATTATGGGCTGCGCTCCCTCCTGCATCTCTCTTAAAGGATAGTGCTGCGAGCCTCCCTTAAGGGATACTAAAAGTAAATATTAAGCTAAACTCGATCGGCATGTTCAACTTCCCTTGCCACTGGGGTTCGTCTTATCGTCAGTGAAAAGTTGAGACTGAACAAGAAATTAACAAAGTAAAAAAAAAGAGAACATGGTGCAATGACTTCTTAAAAGTCCGACATCACGCGCCTGTGACATCATACATTTCGGGAACGTCTGGGCAGCTCTAGTCACTTTATATATACATATATATATATATATATATATATATATATATATATATATATATATATATATATATATATATATATATATATATATATATATATATATATATATACAACTGCTCAGGTGAAATTACTTAACTGAGCGACGTGGCGGTTTGGCGCAGTAACCCTATTAGAAGAACACTTGAGCCACATGGTTCTCATATCCGATGATCTGTATCCTTGTATGTGTTTGTATTTTCCACTCCTGTAATGGCCCTTCATGGGCTGAGAGTATTATTAAATAAAATAAATAAATAATCTTATATGAACATATGGGATCCTATATAGGGACACTATTTTTCCAATTTATAATACGGATTTTCGGATATGAGTGTCACCGGGCATACATTAGGAAATTTCTAATTATTATCGCTTTGAAATTATACTTGCATAGATGCGCACAGCTAACGTGCGATGAAAACACAACATGGGATAAATCGAGAATATTTCTGAGAACTAAGTGTTTAGGGTATCGAGATACATGCTACCATACGCACCGGTACTACGAATAACATGCTGGCTTTTGCATAATTTTGTGGTAAAGCAACATCAGGCAGCTGAAAGATGGCTGGAAGAAACCAAGCAGTGACAATAAAGCGGAGACGTGTGACATGCGAAGCTGGCAATAAAGCAGCAAACGGTACTTTTTTTAATACAGTTATTTCGGTGATTTTTATTTGCTGGTGGCACTACTGTTTGCCAAACCAGGAAATGGAACACTCTTTGCCCTGGCCTGTGCGCTATTTTCTCCGCATTCACTACGAACGCAAGCAGCAGGAGTGCTTCACTGGAGTTATCCTACCAGTAAAAGCATAAACGGGCACAAGAAATACCGCCAACGGAAGCAAAACATCGGAAACCAGAGCTAGCCGTTATAGGTAGCCATTGAGTTTGTGATAAAATCTGCCAATTCAACGGCACCCTACATCGCAGCAAAGATGTTGGGTATCGCATGCCCCACACGTCGCCCACTCGATCGCTTTCAACGACGACGCTTTCGCTTTGGTGTCGGCTTGGCCGCACTTCCCGTCGTATCAGGTTCCCTGCTGCGCATTATCTCTCTCTCTCTCTCTCTCTCTCTCTCTCCCTCTCCTTTTTTTTTAGTCCCTATTCTGGACAGTGAAGCTGAAGCGCTATTTCGCTTTGATACCGCTTTTTTTGGGACCCGTTTCATTTTTTATTTGTCCATTAAACACGCACACCACACATACACACATGCGCGCACACGCACATCAACACACACATAAAATAATGCTAGCTGCCCTTCAGAAGCCAAGGCAGGCGGGGGGACAGTACAAGATTTTTTATTGATTTTAATAAAAACGGTACATCACAACATTATTGGACCAAAACTATTGGCCTACGCTACTTCTTTCACACATTAGCCCTTCTTCTTTCACCTTAAGGCCCCTTCTTTCACACTTTAACAACTCAAGATTAAGAGGCAATAGAAACAAGCACGATAAAAAGTGCAGTACGTGGGGAAATATATGCTTGCCAAAAAAAATATTTCACTGCAAATACAAATTTCGAGCCGCTTTAGTGTCAAGTGGCAATGTATTCAAATTTTTTTTCACCATAAAATTGCAACAACTGCTGACCGCAGACATTATACGAGTAGCAGGGAGACTGAAATTTAGGTTGTACGAATATCTAGGGTTAGAGGTTTGTATATTAAACAGGCTTATTGGCAGGGGGTAATTGTTGATGATGATATGAATTGTACATGACACCTTTAAAACAAATACAAGTAGAAATAGTAGTACGCGGAATTCTTGAAACAGTGGTCTGCTTCGATTGTATATGTTAGAGAACGTTATAATCCGCAAGGCTCCTTTTTGGAGGCGATTGATTGGATCCAGGTATGATATAAATGTAGAAGACCATGTTTCTTAAGAATAGGTTAGATGGCAATAGAATATAGACCACATAAAGCCAAGAGACAATAAAGCCAAAAAAAGTATCGGAAATTAAGTGTGGTTGAAATTGGAATGTAGGAAAAAAATTAAGAAAAGGGAAATGAAAGTGGACGAAAAGATAACTTCTCGGCGCTGGGACCCGAACTCACAACTTCTGCATCACGCGTGCGTTAACGTCCCCGCCTTTAAAAACAGGGGTAACCTTTGCCACCTTTACAGCATCCAGATATACACCATTTTCAATGGCATAGTTAAAGATAGCAGTTAATATCAGGGCTAAATGATCGCTATCTTCTTCAAGCAGCTTCACTCTTACACCGTTATTAATAGGGCATTTGCCGTTATTCACGCTGGACATCCCATCAGTGACATCTATGTGTTCTATAGCGAAGAGTAAAATTGCTAGGAACGCCCTTGATACCAACGTCTCCAACTCTGGAATGACCTGCCTGGTTCTATCCGTTGTTTACCAAATAGAGAATTTGGGGATGTTATTGAGTGCTCCCCTTAGCCATGTTACATATGCTTCTTTTGTATAGTGATTTGTTTTGTTTTTTCCACATTTTCTATTCACCCACTCCTGCAATAGCCCTTCCGGGCTGCAGTATTTGTAAATAAATAAAATAAGATAAATACTCACTGACACCTGGCCAGAAAACCATGTTGCAATGTTTACAAAGTAGTTATTAAATTCTTGAACTGTGTCTAAGTCCTCAATGCAAGGAGTTGTGTGTTTAGGTGGTTTCCGTATGACGCTGTTGACGAAGTCCCCCATTTTCCGAGCTTTGCCCTGTGCCTGCTCCAGTCTCGAGGAGCTCCAAGAAGCGCAGATAATCGCGCAAATGCAAAGACTAAAGCTATCGGGAACGGGCAGAAGACTCCTGAGCAGATACGGCGGTGAAGCTACCATAAAGGATACACAAAGCACGGAGACGATACCGGACGAATACAGAAACACCATCAAAGTAGCACCGATACCCAGCAATATGGACCCGTACCTACACACGGCACGAAGACAAGCAAGAGCAGACTATGTACAAAGAACACTGGCAAGTAGACACGACACCGTGTACGTAGACGCCGCTACCTACACTCAGGACAGAAACCACAAGAAAAGCAAAGTCGCAACGGTGATCAACTCGGACCTAAAAGAAATCGCCAGCGCATCAATTCGGAACTGTACGGTAGTTGAGGCCGAAGAGGCAGCCGTGGCTCTAGCGGCAGCGGAGGGCTACCGATCCAACAGGTCCTTAACCATACTCACAAACTTCCAAGCAGCATGCCGCAACTACCTAAACGGCAGAATCAGCCACAGCGCGCTCCGCATCCTCCGCTCAAGTGGCAACACCGTCAACAACCAGGCCAAACACACGATAGTTTGGGTGCCGGGACATACCGACATTACGGGAAATCAGGAGGCGGATAGGATAGCTCGAGGGCACGCAACAAAGCGAGCATCCAGCAATCCCGACCCCGCTGAGGAACCCGAGCCGGTAGCCCAACGCTATTCAGAGATACTAAACTACTACAGAGGCATCAGACGAAAATACCCGCCCCCTCACAAACAACTAAATAGAGAAGACGCCGTAGCATGGCGACAGCTACAAACGGGAACATTCCCGTGCCTAAACATGCTAAGCAAGATCTACCCCACGCAGTACGAGAGCAAGTGCCCATGGTGTGGAGACAAACCAACTCTATACCATACCACATGGGCTTGCCAGAAAATAGATGGGCTAGCCATAATAAAAAACCCGAGTGCGGAACAGTGGGAGAAGATGCTATCCAGCGACATCCTGAAAGTCCAACAAGGACTAGTAAGGCGTGCACGCAGGGCAGCTACCCTCAGCGGAGCCCTGGACTAGGGGAACCGACCCTGGAGAGAAGATGGAAGACTCCATCTGAAGCCGCAAAAATCACTGCAAAATAGAGCAAATAAACGTTTTTCATCATCATCATCATCCAACATTGAGGTATCGCAATTTTCTTTTCTTTCTCTTATCGATGAAAGTTACATATTTTACAAATTTTCGTCCAATATCGCTTACATCTTCTTGTGAACTCCTTGAGCACATTGTAGCCACTTATATAACTACCTTTCTATATGACAGCGACATTCTATCTCCATTTCAACACGGATTTAGAAAGGGACTTTCAACAGTCACCCAATTAACATGTGTAGTTTATAACTTTGCTAATACTCTAAAGAGTACCGGGCAGATTGGCATAAGTTTTCTAGATTTTAAAAAGCTTTTGACCTTGTTCCACATGCAAAACTAATATGTAAGTTTGAATCTACTGGGCTTCCTTCTTTCATAATTAACTGGGCGTCTGCTTACCTTTCTAACCGCACACAATCCGTCACTAATAGAGAGAGAGAGAGAGACAGAGAAAGAGAGAGAGAGCAAATGATAAATGAAAAGTCGGGAGGTTAACCAGGACTGAGCCCGGTTGGCTACCCTACACTGGGGGAAGGGAAAAGGGGATGGATAGATTAAAAGAAGAAGAGAAAGTCCACTGGGGATATCGTTCAGTCACTCTGTCCGGATCACAGACGCTGACTCAATCCTGTAGCTTTCAAATATCGCAGCAGCGCTTTTGTGGCCTTTTGTAGCTGCGATATGCGAGGCCATGGTCCCAAGATATTGTTCAAGGTAAACGGTTTTATATCTAACTGGTTGAGAGCTGTGCAGAGATCTTGTCTTTCATTTTCAAAAGCTGGGCAGTAGCACAGTAGATGTTCTATAGTTTCCACGACACCGCAAGCATTCCACTCGGCGCCATCAGCCATTCCAATCAAAAACGTATATGCATTCGTGAATGCGGCGCCCAAGCGTAAGCGGCACAGCATTGTTTCCTCATTATGCGGAAGCCCTGGTAACAGCCCCAGTTGCATAGATGGATCGAGGGAATGCAATCGATGTTGAGTGAAGTCAGGTGTGTGGCACTTCTCGAATGTCATACGGTGTGCTAGCTTGCCTAAGTGTTGGGCTGCGTCAGTCCGCGATGAAGGTATAGAAACAAGGGTTGCTCCTTCGTGTGCTTTCCTAGCAGCTTCGTCAGCAAGGTCGTTGCCGGATATACCGCAATGGCCAGGCAGCCACTGAAACACGACGTCGTGCCCTTTCGCGATCATGTTATGGTGCATTTTATGGTGCATACCGATCAGCCTACTGTCCGTTGCCTACAAAATATTTACTAAGGTAATCGCAAATAGAATCAGGAACACCTTAGACTTCTGTCAACCAAAGGACCAGGCAGGATTCCGTAAAGGCTACTCAACAATAGACCATATTCACACTGTCAATCAGGTGATAGAGAAATCTGCGGAATATGACCAACCCTTATATATAGCTTTCATTGATTACGAAAAAGCGTTTGATTCAGTCGAAACCTCAGCAGTCATGGAGGCATTACGGAATCAGGGTGTAGATGAGCCACATGTAAAAATACTGAAAGATATCTATAGCGGCTCCACAGCCACCGTAGCCCACCATAAAGAAAGCAACAGAATCTTAATAAAGAAAGGCGTCAGACAGGGAGATACAATCTCTCCAATGCTATTCACAGCGAGTTTACAGGAGGTATTCAGAGACCTGAAGTGGGAAGAATTGGGGATAAAACTGGATGGAGAATACCTTAGCAACTTGCGATTCGCTGACGATATTGAGTTGCTTAGTAACTCAGGAGACTAATTGCAATGCATGCTCACTGACCTGGAGAGGCAAAGCAGAAGGGTGGGTCTGAAAATTAATCTGCAGAAAACTAAAGTAATGTTTAACAGTCTCGGAAGAGAACAGCAGTTTACGACAGGTAGCGAGGCACTGGAAATGGTAAGGGAATACATCTACTTAGGGCAGGTAGTGACCACGGATCGGGATCATGAAACTGAAATAACCAGAAGAATAAGAATGGGCGGGGGTGCGTTTGGCAGGCATTCTTAAATCATGAGCAGCAGGTTGCCACTATCCCTCAAGAGAAAAGTGTATAACAGCTGTGTCTTACCAGTACTCACGTATGGGGCAGAAACCTGGAGGCTTACGAAAAGGGTTCTGCTGAAATTGAGGACGACGCAACGAGCTATGGATAGAAGAATGATGGGTATAACGTTAAGGGATTAGAAAAGAGTAGATTGGGTGAGGGAACAAACGCAGGTTAATGACATTGAAATCAAGAAAAAGAAATGGGCATGGGCAGGACATGTAATGAGGAAGGAAGATGAGCGATGGTCATTAAGGGTTACGGACTGGATTCCAAGGGAAGGGAAGCGTAGCAGGGGGCGGCAGAAAGCTAGGTGGGCGGATGCCATTAAGAAGTTTGCAGGGACAACATGGCCACAATTAGTACATGACAGGGGTAGTTGGAGAAGTATGGGAGAGGCCTTTGCCCTGCAGTGGGCATAACCAGGCTGCTGCTGCTGATGATGATGATGATGTATCCGGGTATCTTGATTGTTATTTGTCAACTGTTGCGGCGTATTGCTGTTCTGGTCAACTGAATTCTCCGGCCATTTCCGTTGACCTAATCGTCGCGATTTTTAGCAACTCGCTTTCATTCCTTTCCTTCTTTGCGTTCCCAGAGACAATTGAAATAAGTATTGATGCCAGAATATAAGTTAATAAACTTAGCGGTACTAATATCCGTATCCCCAAGTCATGACTATCTCCTTAAAAGACGACTGCGTAACACACCGTCATCAGTAAAACTTAACGCCTACAATACACTGGTAAGACCGGTGTTAGAATATGCAGACATAATATGGGACCCATTTGAAAAATACTTAATTGACCAAATTGCAGATATCCAGAAATTAGCAGCACGCTTCATCTGCTCGGACTTATACTCGCGATACAGTAGCGCAACTAGCCTAGTAAAGAGAGCAACTCTTCAACCACTAAGAAACCGCAGAATAATTTCTTAACTTAAATTTATATACCTTCTCTACCATGGGCATTAGAAAATTCCTTGTTCTCGCTACTTACAAGACCCCTTTAACCATTCGATCAGAACGAACCACTGTAAAACCACCTGCCAATCGTTTCGTAGAGTAAACTCCCATAAGTATTCGTTATTTCCTCAAGCCATTTTTTATTGGAGGAAATTACCGAGTATTGTAGTGAATTGCACGACACCTGATGCATTTGTAAATAACATAGAGACAATGGCATTTTCCGAGTTTTATTAGTTTACATTCCCGACTAACTGAGTGTCTCTTCTTTTCTCATTTCTTTGTTGTATTAATACTACTTCTGTAGCGTTTGCGTGTCTACAGTGGATGCGTTTGTTTTGATTTATTTTTATGATTTGTGCAGTTACCATGCTCACTGATGCTCACTCCATGCCCACTCCTGCTTGGGCCCGGAAAGGGTCTGCAGTATCTGTAAATAAAATAAAATAATATAAAATAAAATAAAATAAAATAAAATAAAATAGAAATGTCCACAAATTTGTGTGTAGTGCTGCTGTGTATCCTGCTGTATGCGCGCAGTGCTCTTTCTCTTTCTCTCCCTCTTTTCCTGTTCCTATTCCCTTTTTCCTTACCCTCACTGCAGGGTAGGAAACCGGACGCTCGTAGGGTTGATCTCCCTGCTTTTTCTGTTTTTGTTTCCTCTCTCTCTCTCTTTGTCAAACGCTGCGGAGTACCACTTCTGTCACCGCAAGCCAACCTCCCTTCATATACCTTGAAATGGCGACATGATTTGTAATGGCATACACAATGGCCCGATAAGAACAGCAGATGATTATAGCAAAGTGCATCCATCAGTAAGGCTCAGATAGCCTTGCTTAAGCAAAGCCAAGTACGCGAAAGCTATTATGGACGATATAAGGGTGTTCTATATAAGGGTGCCTAAATTTAAAAAAATATAAAGCTTAATTTTGAACACCTGGTATATGAAGCCATTTATTATGCCATCTTACCAAGGCGCCACCTAAGCTAATAGATTGATCGTCAAGCTGGCAAGCCTGGGCACATAACAAAAGTGGTTAAAGCAACAATCGCAAACAGAGCTTCGCACAAATCGAGGCGTCCGGGTAATGGGTCGTCTGCGTCCTGAGGACATTCCAGCTCGCCAATGTCTTTTTGTTCTTAAAGGATGGCCTTACATATTGCACTGCCATGATGCTGTCAAGCTGTTAACGTTCCTTCGTTGACTGACAGCGCTCCAGTTTCCGTAATCAAACTGGCAATATGATTAAGCGAAAGTGAATCAAAGGTGTGCCGGAAAAAAGACTTGCGCGTAAAAGTGTAAAATGGGGATGTCAGGGTCACTGTAGAACTTGTGTAAGACCAGAGTAGTAGGTAAATTTATTAGCGCTTACTTCGTTTCCGCTTCACCTGCGTTCACTTAGCACTTTTCTTTGAATGTAACATTGGACGTTCTCACCCCATATACAAACACACTTAAATGCAGTCAATGTATATTAATGCACTTTCTCATGTGCAAAATTCAGCTCATAAAAGGTTATAGGCTTCAAGAAACGTTGCAAGAACAAACATGAACATGCACTCCATGTGTAGAGAGAGAGAGAGAGAGAGAGACAGAAAGGTTAAAGATATTTGTAGAGCTTAGCCTAGCGACAGGCCTGACATACTACTACAAGTGAGATGGTGAGCTCTGAATACGCAGAGTAGCTTGAACAATAACGTCCAAAATGCTTGTAGAGTAAAATGCGTGAAATACAGAGAATTTATATATGTTCAACTGCGAGAAGTTTTCAAAGTCTTGAACGTGACGGGCAGCTCACTAGTTGGTGGCTGGCAACAGCGTGAACCGCGGAAAGCGTGCCAAAGCGAGACAGAAAATCTGTTTTGTTTATATTGGAAGTTAAAAAAGAAAAAGCACCGCTTGAGTCGATGTTGTACAGCCGCAAACAATGGTTCAGTGCCGTCGAATAAAAAAGCAACATAGAAGACGGGTGTGGTACTCCACGCCGGTCGCTTCAGTCCCCAGGGCGAATTTCTACACCGTAACATAGATCATTTTAAAAATTCAAGAGAGCGTTGGCCCTCGGTCGGACGTGAGTGTTGCTGCGACCGACGTGGTCGGCATGCAAAGGCTCCCCTTCCAGCCACGAGAGTAAGAACAGGGCTGCTGTCCGAAGACCCTCCTCCGTTGGCCAGGCGGGAGTATCGCTCAGAGCAAGCAATCTGGGCTATCTTGTTCTTTAGTGGGCCCTGCGGGACTACACTCGATGGTGCGCATCCTAAGCCCAGCGATTGGCGCTGTGTGTTACACTTAGTGGAAACATCAGGCGTATAGAGATATGGAAGTTAGGAGCGGTGCTGAGTAACGCTAGGGACAAATTAAAAAAAGAAAGATATTCGAAAGCAGGGTCGCTCTCGAATGGTATTTTTACTACACGTTTGTTAGGGTTTATGGCACACCGCCGTTCGACTGATTCACTGAAGAAAGACAAAAAAGAAGCTCCTCTGTGTAAAGTCTCCGGGCATTCAGAGTGCTAAAATAAATAAATAAATAAATAAATAAATAAATAAATAAATAAATTTAATAAGTGTCCTGAGTGAAATTAGAAATGTTGGCAACTATTGTGTCACCGTGTTTTCCACGAGCACATTATTCAGTGATTAAAGAAAGTTAACGTGAGGCGATACGAGAGCACACTTACAATAAAACACTTCTCACAAATATGCGTCTACAATAAATAAAGAAATACCCGAGGCTATTGTGATCTTCAACAAACACAGCCCGATTTACACAGATATTTGTCCGAACAGCAAGCAGTAACGAAACTGGTGCTGGTGAGCAACCCTTATACAATTTAGAAAAAATAATAACTGCATTATAGGGAATGTTTAAATAAAAAATTCAATAATATACCGAGTCGTCGGGCTTAGAAAAGGGCTGGTTAGTTTACTGTGAAAACTGGCACTCTCCTAAGCGCCTAGCCCAGAGTACAAAGAGCTACATTGACATGGACATAAGACGCCAAGTAAATGGAATCACTGAGACGATGAAGTTAACGACACCTGTGTGGCTATCTCGGTGCTCGAAATGACACGACAGCACACTGCACCTGCGTGCAAGCGCAACTTCCGGTGCATAGCGGGTAAGCGCCCTTTCCTACCAGAGATCGCTATCCGCAGCTGCTTACACAGGGAAAAGCGCGGAACTCTTATCAGACCTGACGCCTGGTTTCGTTCTTTCTTGTGCTCTCACTCTTCCTTCTATTCTCATCCTGCCCCTTGGTCTCGGAAACCTACGCTCGGCAAAATATCGGTGGGCACGAAAACAATTCCCTTGCCCAAAATAGGGAGAAAACGAAAAGACCTAAAACAGCTATGAAGCAATATCAGCGATGCGCGAAAACAGGACCGAGAGAGGCACAGCAGCAGCGAAACTCTAACAGAATGGGCGCGCAATTGAAGAGCGTCAATGGAGGGGCTGGAAATCCATGGAAGAAAGCGCGGAAGGTGCGGGGAATAAAAGCTGGGGAGGTTAGGAAGAGGGGGGGGGCGGGGGTAGCGGGGGAGTAGGTGAAAGGCGTTGTTGCGGCTGTGGCTGGAGACCGGCTGCGGGGACGCGCCGGCGTGAGCGCTTAAAACATTCGAAGCATCTCGCTTGCGTTTTATTCCTTTTCGTTTTCCTCCCTCATCCGGGGACCGGCGTGGGGAACGTGTTGCTCTTTTGGCAACCGGCACAACGTGCTCGCCATGCAGATGGTCGTTCGGCTTCACTCTATGCCGGCGCGAGCACAAGGGGCGGAGGCGGCTTGCTTGTTTCTCCGAGCTGCGACCGCGCTCGCGATGGCGTGAAACCGGAGAAGAAAAGGGAGGGAAAACGGTATTTGGAGGCGTTCGGCGCGCAGGAGGGAAAATTCTACGGGAACGCAACAACGCAACGCGCGTAGCAACCGTGGTGAGTCAGCGACCGAAGATTCGCCGGCCGTGCTCGTAGCGGCGTGTATATGCCGCCGATACGAAGCTCGCGTATTGCGTTTCCACGCCGAAATCTTATTCAAGCTGAACAGGTTCTTGCTGCTTCACGAGTTGTTCACTTAAATTGCCGGTGCGTGCACTGGGAGGGAAAACGGGACGATACTTGGTGATACTTCGAAAAAGAAAACGAAAGAAGGAATTTGGCAGAACCCATCTCACTATGCACGTCGACGTGCCGTCCCACAGCGCGTGGTATCTGCAGATCTATTTAGCTTCTCTGTTGCTGACTTCTGTACTTCTTGTCACTTGTTCGGCTTTTCTATGCGGCCACCTTCCCAGTGGCATATTTCCATTCTAGAGGTCTGGCCAAGAATGCTCACGCACCCAGTATCACATGCACATTTGCACAAGTTGTCTACTCGGGCACATAACCATTGGCATTTGCCCAGCTGCACAATATCCAATGGCCCAAGCTGCCTATCCTCTTTCACGCCACCTAACCCTTTTCATGCCCAGCGGCACATTCACGGTTGCACATATAGAAATGTGCATGTATCACTGCGTATGTGGCAGCATATACGATTGAGGAATAGATAGCTTACGTCATCGAGTATGTATAGGTACAACTGGGTATGTGCCACTTGCTAGGTGACCGACTAGGCAGCTTGGGACATTGGGTATGTTTGAGATATGAATTCCCGAATCGCGCGAAGACATGCATTCGTGCAGCAGGTAGATTATTATTGCGCTATTTTATTAAGAAGGCGTTTCGTTGAAAAAGGTTAGCAGTACAACGATGCGTTTCCCCGCAGGGTTGACGACATTTATCTCGAGACTGATGTAGATATTAAATTAGTTTGGCGTAAATTTGCTTCGGGAGCCCTGCGGCCTTAATGCATCATTTACCGTATGATACTCAATGTGATTAGTTAAAAAGGGGAGTAAATAGTGAGAATCCGTTGATGAGTAACTAAATAACTTCGATTTTTAGTGCGACTAATTGTCCGGCCCTTCAAGTGCGTTTCTAGATTTTATAATCCTATTCGTCTCTCTGCGTCTTGATGCGGCCCCACTCATCTTCCGTACGGTCTTGTGGCCCATTTGCTTTTCCCCCTCGGCGTACTATTCTCTGGCTGTACTCGGAGTCTATCACACGCTTGATCAAGCTCGGTCTCTCCGGTGCCGCCAACAAATGGATGAGTGACCCTGTATGGACCCAGATGGAAGCAAGAAAAAGAAGAAAAAAAGAGAGACAGAGAAGAAGAGCGGTCTTTCATGGGCATCGCTGGAACCCCCGACACTCTTCCTCTTCCGGCTGCCAATATTTGCACGTCCCGTTCCGTGGGTGTCCTCTTCCGCGGTGCCTCCGCTCTCAGTATACGCTCTGCTGCTTCGCCGCGACGTCTAATTTCCAGCCCAGTGCTACTACGGTTTGCGCGCTGTCCGCATGTCGCTGACGGATGGCGTCGTGCACTCGTTCCGTCTAGAAAGACGTCCTTCTTCAACCGACACTGGTTTTCTCGTTCTCAGTGGGATGATCCTGAACAAAAACACACAGGTTATCTACGGGGAACTCCAAGTACGAAATATGCGATCTGTGATTCTGGAGAAACAATTAAGGCGTGCGGAAGAGAGTTTGCCGTAGGAGAGAAATGTGTTGTCTTCGGCATCTATTGATATAGTCCTCAAAGAACATACATATTTTATTTGTTATTCTGCCATTTACGTTGTTCAGTTTCACTAGCAATCGCTGTCTCGGGGGGCGCGCTCCAATAAGAGTGCAATAGGAAAACGCTCTTGATAGATTTCGATGCATTCTTCACTTGCTTGTGTATTCTTCTATATTACTTATTGGTACTAATTGCTTATTCCCATGTTAATAAACCATTTTACATATTGCCTTTCTTCGTTCTTATGTATGCATGTCTTATCACCTTTCCCTTCTGTAGTGTACTTCTGTACCTTGAAGATAGATAAATAAATAAATAAATAAATAAATAAATAAATAAATAAATAAATAAATAAATAAATAAATAAATAAATAAGCAGCCCTCTACTGCAGTCTCTCATAGCCTACTATACATAAACGATACTATACATAGCCTACTATACATAAAGCACCTCCGATAAATTATCAGGTGTGCGAAAATGTGGCTTTTTGTTTTGTGTGCGCAAAAGCTAGCTGCGTAGAACTGTTGCCCTCTGTCGATTCTGCTCGAAGTCGTCGCCTAGCGTACCCGGGAGAACGCGCGAAAAATCGAGTGTTCACGTCCATCAACTACCAAGGTGCAAAACATGCCTCCCAGAGCGGCCATGCCGTCGCTGGTCTTCTCTGGTTGATCGATAGAGTTTTGCGGCCCTACGCGACTCGGAAACCACGACAAACTCTATAGTCGCGGCGCACCGATTTTATTTTCGCAGCCGTGGATTATCTACCGTGCACTCAAGGCTCGATACAAGAGTGTATTTGTGTTCCGTACCCATCGAAATGTGACCGCCGGGGCTGGGAATCGAACTCTTGACCCTTTGCTGAGCAACAGAACGCCGCAACCACTGTGACTCCACGGCGTGTATTGTGTTTTGACACAGTTTGCTTTCCACGTGCTCTTTTCCACTTGATCGTCTCGTCAAAGTATTGTGCACTAAACTAGCCAGGGTGCATACCTGACAGTATGAGCAGCGTTTTGGTGCGGTCTATCCCGCAACCTCGGCTTGTCTATCAAGCTCAGTTTCAAGGCCTCACATTGAGATATTGGGACCCGATTGAAACCACGAACCGAGAGGCCATGCAGACGATCACGTGCCTTCCTCGGTTCACTCCTATCCCGACCCTCCAGGAGAAAGCGCAGCTAAACGTGATCGATGAAATCGTGCACCAGTGTCGAATGGCTCGCCGCTTAAAGAGTCAAGCTGTGCCTGCTGGGGCGTCTTTAACCCACTGACACAATCCAACACTGCCACAGCCTGTCCCACCCTTGCCAGAAATTCCGTCATGGCTTAAGGCACAGGCCAGCGACAACCGACCACTGACTCGCCTGCAACAGTCCAACCGTCAGGTGGCACAGGAGCCCACCCTCACAGCCATCGGCGACTCACTAGAGATATACCCAGACGCAGCTATCGGTGGCTGCGTCCTGGACACCAGTGTTGTGTGCCTTATATTACAGCGGCATCGTTTCCATCCGTATTGGCGGAGCTCGCAGTTATAAGAAACGGTTTATCAGCCATGATAGCTAAGCTCCACTGCATGTCGCTGAATAGTTCACTTATATACACAGAATCCACGCAGGCTGTTCGAGAGCTACGAAAAGTGACTGGCTCCCTAGGTATAGCCCGAGACCTGCATCGCCTTATCGACTCGTGCACCTGTCCTGTCCGGTAATGCGAACCCGTCAGTCTGCACCTGCCCAAATGGACGCAGATGCCACCTGCCATCCAGCGAAAGTCCAAAACCCGCTGCATTATACTTCGTCTGTCCCGGTATTCTCTTACCACTGGAAGCGGTAAGCCAATACATCTACTTTAGGACAGGTAGTGACTGCGGATCCGGATCGTGAGACTGAAATAATCAGAAGAATAAGAATGGGCTGGGGTGCGTTTGGCAGGCATTCTCAGATCATGAACAGCAGGCTTCCATTATCCCTCAAGAGAAAAGTGTATAATAGCTGTGTCTTACCAGTACTCACCTACGGGGCAGAAACCTGGAGGCTTACAAAAAGGGTTCTACTTAAATTGAGGACGACGCAATGAGCTATGGAAAGAAGAATGATGGGTGTAACATTAAGGGATAAGAAGACAGCAGATTGGGTGAGGGAACAAACGCGAGTTAATGACATCTTAGTTGAAATCAAGAAAAAAGAAATGGGCATGGGCAGGACATGTAATGAGGAGGGAAGATAACCGATGGTCATTAAGGGTTACGGACTGGATTCCAAGGGAAGGGAAGCGTAGCAGGGTGCGGCAGAAAGTTACGTGGACGGATGAGACTAAGAAGTTTGCAGGAACAACATGGCCACAATTAGTACATGACCGGGGTAGTTGGAGAAGTATGGGAGAGGCCTTTGCCCTGCAGTGGGCGTAACCAGGGTGGTGGTGGTGATGATGATGATGATGATGATGATGATGATGATGATCGTGATCATGATGATGATGTCCCCGAAGGACAGCTTGGTCCTGCACAAGGAATCACTCCGGCGCTCCACGCGTGCACTCCTCCCTCCGCGTGGATCGCACCTTCCCGGCGGCTTAACTCGCAGCGAGGAAGTTGCGCTCAGGAGGCTATCCGCCTGGTTGCCGCCTCGACTCCTGCCATCCGGGCTACGTTGATGGCCGGTGTGCAGAGTCCCTTACTCGTCTGCCCCTTCAGCACTGCCCAAACCACAGAGGCAACGCTGGATTTCCTCCTGGTGACCTGTCCTGACCTTGACGAGGTCCACACCCGCAACGTGCGCAGCCTTGGCTACCACCCAGGTCGACCACCTGACTTAACGCGCTGAACGCACGGACCTCTGCACCGGCCGCTTTTGGACTTCATCCAAGAAACAGAGCTGTATCTCTTTATTTAATTTATCTCGTGGGGAATACTGCCGCCAATACAAAAAAAAAAGCCTACCTTACTTGTATTCCTGGATTCAGACTTGGCAAGATGCCAAGTCGGATCGCAGTTCTCAGCAATGCACGCACATGTTGAACAGCCGAGCAAAAGCTGCAACTTCCAAAATGTTATGATGCTTCGTGAATTTTATTTTTTATTTTTCTTTATTGCCCATCATCCTCGCTGTACCACTGAACGTCCTATAGTGTGCATTGTAATTGAAAGGGTTACTCAAAGCATAAAGAAAGTCAGATTTTTACCTTCCAAGTTTACGGTAATGTTTTGTCTATAATGCAAAATATTCCACGAGTCAACCTGACAGAGAATTGTGGATCGTGCACGTAGCCAATTAAAAAAGAAAGAAATCTTTGTATGCCCCGCAGACACAGACAAGCTAATACGAATGATTATTAAAACGCAGAACAGTTAGATTTGCCCTTCTGAGTTATTGCTTTTTGTGCTAACAGAAAAGCACGAAATGCTTCTAACCCGCAGAATAGTTCGAAGCGCTGGCCTGAAAGACTGCCGCGTAACAGAGCACTGGGACTCTTGCGCTAATCCCTCGCGACGAACACTTGTAGGACAATTGGCCAGCAAACGCGAGAGGATTGCGCATCGCACCGTCAGACATGGTGACAAAAATTATCTGTTGAGTGGAAACCATCTTGAGTTCAGAATAGAAGCGGACAAACATGAACTTTTGTTTCATGGAGGACTTTAGTATCTCTTCCCTGTCCAAATTCCGTTTGCCGTGGGCTGCGCATGTGCGTATGTGTTAAAGGTTTCTCAAAAGTAAGGGAGAGAGGGAGAGAGAGAGAGAGAGAGAGAGAAAGATAGCAAAGGCAAGGAAGTTAACCAGATTTTATCCAGTGTGCTACTTTACGCCTGGGGTGTGAAATAGAGAGAAAGTGGCAAAAGACAAGAGTTCTAATTGTGTGCGTACGCTGGACGATGTCTAGCGTTCTACAGACGGGCATTCAAACCTATGGACTTCAGCCAGGTATCGCATAATTGCTCGGATGTCTTCATGCGCTAATAAGGTACGGTGCCAGGTTCCCAGAGGCATTGTTTAATAAAGATCCGGTCGTCTAGATTATTCAAGACACGCTGGTGAGTCTGGCGTTGTTCGTTAAAGCTGGAACAGTAGAAGAAAGGAAAATGACAAATAGTAAAAAAGTAAAAAAAAAGCCTTACGTGATGCCCTACCTAATATATATATATATATATATATATATATATATATATATATATATATATATATATATATATACATATATTTAAACACATACATATATTACAACAGCAAACCGCACGGCAATTTGTACAAAAAAATTTCACAGGCTGGAAGAGTAAAACATGAAACGATCAACAGTGGTCGAACAAGAGGCGTCTATGGAGTCAACGTGTCGACAAGTGGGGTTCCGCTTCGTCAGGGACCTGACGCCCTGATGGACCTATATCTTGATGAAGACTTATCTCCTTGTAGAAGCATTGGCCCTTGTTCTCTTCATCTCTTGATCGACCGCAGTTTATCAAGACAAGGTCATACGGAGGCATATGTGCGAATATTTGATCCAGATATGATTCAACACTAGCGTGGCTCGGCGCCTTGCAGGTCTTTAGGAGCATATATCTGCTCCAAGTCAGTCTAATTCGCCCTCCCTCAGACAGCCCGCTGAGTTACTCCCAAAACTATAGGCATCAAAACGCGTTTGAAATCCTAACACTATTTGACGCGTTACGATCAACTTTGGGTCATCTATCGTATCCTTAGCATAATGTTTCGTGTAATATGGAAGGGAAGTTTGCATCGAGATAACCGATAGACCTGAAGAGGAAGTCCATGGAGACTAACTATCGTTAAAATACGCGTAAGTGCGGGCAAATCGCGTTTCTGGTCTGAGGCGTTGCCGCATTTCATTATCAGATAACAGGAGGTGGTACGGACAGCATCTGCACACGCGAAGGGAGAGATTGTCGGGTCCTAGGCCCCGCTAACATTAGTAAGGAGAATGGCCTTCTTGGGCTCATTTGGTCGTTTGATTGTCGTTCGTGGTGGTAGGCGCCGACGCAAACAACATGTGCTTTCGTTCAAACGAGTTGCGGGGCGCGTTCCTTACCGAACGCCAACTATTACAGATTTTATAAGCGCTTGGCAATTCTCTTACATTGAAAGTTATCGTCGATGGTTTCTGCACAATATTTTTTCTTTGAACGTTCGTCCGCTGAGAAGGCTGTACTCTTTCTTATGTCCCCTTTCCCCCTCCCCCTGTGTACAGTAGCAGGCTAGAGTTCGCTAGCTCAGGTCGACCTGTCCACCTTCTTTCAAATAAATTATTTCGCTCTCTACTTGTTATGTCCTGTTGCTCTTTCCGCCTAAGCAGCCCACGTTAACATTCATTTAGTCGAGGAATGCGAGATCAGTTGCTGAAATATTTAACACGCTCTTTTACTTTGTCAAGAAATAAATTCTAGTTCGACCAAACATGCGAAATGGTATGTAGGGTGCAGCTGTAGTTCATGCTGTACTACACAGGTCTCTAATTCACGGGAAAAAACTTGAAAGTCGAACTCAAACATGACTAAGCCTATCGCTCTCCGTTTACTCTACTGGAAATTATGTCTTTCCGTTCTTTTCAGATTGAAGCTTTCAGAACCATAGCTGTTTCGAAACGGCCCCGACGAACCATAAAGTCATCGTATCGCTTACAAGACGTCAAGCTAGCACGGTCTTTTCTTGAATGACTCAGCCCTCGCGTCTCGCTTTGGTAGAAGGGCTATGCGAGCGCCAGTGCTGTGAAGTTTACTGCATGTAGGCAACGCCCACAGTCATCTCTCCTCCAGGCCCTTGCTCTTCTTCTATGTACATAGGCTGAGAGAAACGCAAGTATACTGAATTCCCAGAATGCAGCATTGAAACGACAGTGGTCTAAAAGCGCTTAAACTTGGAGCATCCTACAAATCACAAACTTCGTGGCGTTTATGACGTCCGTGTTTCTGTTTACGATTGCGCATACGGACCTACGCGTAGCCGTTTCCTACGTGTCCTTTTATTTTTCTTCCGGATGGCTTCGTTCGTCTCCCATTCCTTCGCATCTTTTCCCTTCCTCCGATGGTGAAACGGTTGCTTCGTGGAGGGAGGACAAAAAAGAAAGAGAGATTGTGAGATAAATGACCCCGTGCGCGTTTTCTCTTTGCTGTTGCCCGTGCAGTGCGTCACAGAAAGCAAGCACTGGGGGCTCGGGTGCTCCGCACATTATTCCTGATCCGATTGCAGGGCAGAACCTGGGGAAAGAAAGGCACACGCACTCTCCCAGATTTTCCCCGTCCCATCTCTCACGGGCCCGGGTAATATGGCTGGCGGATTTACAGGCTTCAATAAACCGGATTATTGGGCTTGATCAGGATGAGATGACCTCGATATTGCAAGCTGCCCCCATCATACCAGCTCGGACATTCGGCCTCCCCGGTGCTGCGCCTCACTGGAGAGCCCCGTCGCGTTCCTAATAAGCGCGGCCGCGCACACGATGTTTCCGTATACTCGCGGTGGAGGCCACTACCGGATTCTTGCTGGGGATCCGAGCTGGTTTAATTTGGGAGATTGTCCTGACTTGCAACTTTGTTGGTATCGCTTTCTTTATATCGCCGTTCCAGCTAATCAACGAGTTGCGGAAGAGCATCGGACTAGTCCAGCGATAGCTAGCTCGCAGATGAAACGCACGCGATATGCCTTGGTCTATAGACAACTGTATCCCTACCTCGTACACCCGCACTGGGGGCTCAGCAGGTATTGCGTTCCACTACTGAGCGCGATTTCGCTAGTTCTATTCCCGCTTGCACATTCCGTTGGTGGTTGAGCCGGAACACGACGCTGTGCCGAGTTTGTGGCTTGAACCCAGGCAATCAGAATTAACTCGAAGACCTCTGTTACGTTGTCGATATCTTAGCTAAGGTGTGTATGTGGAGTGTACACTTCCCCTACTCACCCTTCTTTTAAGATCAATTAAGCACTAACAAAAGCAACTGGGTTTCAGATTATATGCTATGACTGCAGGCAAGTTATGAAATGAGTCACTAAAGTTCAACATAGGTGGATGATAGATGACACATTAGAAACGGGGTTTAGCAGAGCACTATGTTGGGCGAATTCGTGTATATTTAATCCATTATGCTGTGGTGCGAAGTGTAAAACTCGTGAAAAAAAATTCACCGAAGATCACGATACTCCCAAATGCCAAATTTGAGGGCAGCTGTATACGTGTTTTCACTTCTCGATATATTGAGGCAGAGAATTTGGGAGAAACATGTAACAGAGTCCACAATCGTCGAAAACATGATTTGCGGGTCAAGCGAGTCGGCTTTTATACATGACTTGTCAAAGGTTCCAGTGTAATCGCTGGCACCGCGCGACTTACAG
>NC_092817.1:38137325-38327325 GCF_023375885.2 Dermacentor andersoni
TATATATATATATATATATATATATATATATATATATATATAGTGTATGTATGTATGTATGTATGTATGTATGTATTTCTCGGGCATCTGCAGTAATTGGAAAAACACTAATTGCTATAGATAGAAAGTTAGAAACTGTTCATTCGGCAGTTATTCAAAGCGCTCTACAACTTTATAATTATAATTTTTTGCCTAACTTCGTTGCTTCCGAAGTTGGTTAATTATTCTCAACTAATTGTGCAAGTATGCAGAATACAAAAAAATAGTGTGACTTACTCCCTACAATAGTCAGCAACATGTGTAGTCCAACGCGTCGCCTTAGAGTGCACCGGTATATTTTTAAAGTCTGGCTAAAATTAGCTGGGACACACTGTATAATGCATAAGGCAGACTGCATGTTCTTTTGCAGTCTGCCTGAGAAACGAGTATTCAGTTTGCAGATAACTCTGCACTGGCGTTTCAAATCTGACTTTACCGTGTTCTTCGAAGGATAGCAATTTATAGAGGAAAACGTTTATAAACACGGTATGTGATGGGACTACTTGTTTTTTCTATTTGTAGTTCTCGCCATCCTGGGTTGTTAGCCTGTTACATGAACAATGTCTCAGTTTTGCGGGCAATGCCGGTGAATTAACCTCGTAATGAGACAGCAAACGCATACGCACAGATGTTTTAATGCTTGCGAATCGACTGCAGTAGGCAGCATGCGTTTGAATGCCACAGATGGAAAATGGAAGCGCTAACAGCTCGGGGTGGCAGTGTCTGAGTGTCGCTGCGGCACTCAAAAGCTGTACTCATGTGCCGCCATGTGGCCAGTCGTCTCTCGCTTCATCTCCTTCAGTACCAACAAGCAAGGCCCGGATTGAGCTTAAAATAGTCTTGATTGCCGAGCAAAGATGATCACCTTAGTGTTTTTGAGATTTCATACAGTAATAAAAACAGTAATGGTAAAGCTGCGATGAAGTTATTGTCTCCAGAGTCATGTCGCTCGTTCTCAAGTCTTCTTGCACTAATATAACATCGGGCAGCCCCTCCCATTCGGGAGTAGAGTAAATGACAGGCGGCTTTCCTAAAAATTAAGATAAAATTCGTTCAAAGAACAGCGTTGCACCGTCTTGATCTGACGTTACATATTCCTTTTTACTGTAACTAAGTTTTCTCTCAGTACTTTAGTTAGAGAAATTCGCTCACACATGCCAAAATACCTCTCAAGGGCTATGTTACATTGCGCCGCTCGACCACAAATTGAAATCTGCACCTGATATGAACGGAGTATCATCAGTTCGTGACCGGTGATAGAGAGGCCGAAAAAAAAAAAAAACATCTCGGCCGTTAGCTTCTAGCTAAGGCTTTTCGTCCGCCAGTCCGGCGCGTCCACTCAAAACTGTCACGCGCAGCAGACACGAACCCGAATTCTGTCCGGCTCACGGGAACACTGCTGTAGTAGGCTCTATGCGATCTCGTCTCCACTCGTTGCGGGAGGTCTGGCCAGACGTCCTCATCCACGCGACCGAGGCAACAGCGAGTAAGCCTGCGATAGAAGTGTGTAGGGGTAAGAGGACGGGGTGAGGGAGTGGGGCCGGGGGTTAGACAGAGAAAGCACCAAGCCGAGCCAAGCCGGTCCCGAGGCCTCTCATTTGCGACGAAAGAGATCGCTGCCTGGGAGCGACCGGACACTAATGGCGTCCATTGTGGCGTTCAGAACGGTATCCTTAACCCTCTCTTCCCCTCCTTGTGTCTCTGTACTCTTAGGCCACAGCGTCGGCTGGAACGGCGTCTTTATGCGATTACGAAGGGAGCGGCGCTGCCGTGACGGCCTTTCTGGTCGGAGGGGACGGAACGCCGCAGGTGCTTCATTGCTGCGAGCTTTGTCTAATTGCAGCGCCAGGATACGTTGGTTGTATGTACTTTGACTATAAACAGGAACCCTAAGAGACGGGGGTCACGTTGAAGCTTCCCGGAGCATCTTTTCTGGCATCTAATTGTGATCGCAATCACGCAGATGCAATTAATTCTTCCTAGAAGTCCACGTGACACTGTTGGGCTCGATACCTCACAGTTTCGACGGTCTCGTGCAGTGAAATCTTGACAGGTTTAGAACATATTGGTGTCATATATGTTTTGCACTGCAGACATTCATAAGTACTGTTGTATTACACTTTGTTTTTTTTTTCATCTGTGAAATGATGGCCGCTCTGAAAGTTCAAAAAATGCATACTGTTCAGTTTCAACGTGCTATTAGCTTCGAGAGCGACAGTCTCTCCGTCAGGGCAAGTTTAGGGAGCATAATAGAAATAAATCTTGAACGTAAAGCCACCTCGTGTTATCACTATGCGTGAGAAAGAGAGAAAAAAGGTTTACTTACAAAAGAAAAGCTGGAAGGGAGGTAGGCTTGAAGTATAGTGTTCTAGCCACCTACTCAGCGTTGGGGTGAAGGGGAAATGGAGCAAAAGAAAAGGAGGAAGGTGGTGATGATGATGATAATGATCGCGGCGACGACGATGACGACGACGACGACGATGATGGACCTTCTAGACTAGAAAAAAACTAGAAACATCCCTTTCGCTGAATTCCCTGTAAATATAGTCGGTTAAGCATATAAGAAGAAAATTCTGTTGTGATATACGAGAGCCTCCTTCACCTTCGAACTTTCTTCAGAAACATGCCGCTCTCAGGAATATCTAGTTCCCTAAGCAACTCTGCTATGCCTGTATTCGCAAGCTTCTTTTCAAACAAAATTGAAACATTTATTTCAGTGATTTCCCTATAAATGTGTGCTTGAGGTCATAGGTTTATTGTAACTTTCTTTTAAACATATAGAACTGTGGTCATGTTACGAAATCAAAGAGCTTCTTTCGCCTACTTGCTTTTCTCAGGAACGTGTGGTCCTCAGGCAAAGAAGTTAGTGTCGGAGAGGAAAAAGAAAAAGGCGAAAAAAGTACAAGAAATGCCGAGGCCTATTGCGGCAACGAGTGTTATTTTTTTCCCCCGCTTTATTTCCATACTTCAAGTAAGGAGGTTTGTTCAACTGAAACCTTTTAGTACTGTATACTGGGCTCTTTTTTTAGAAGGTCCAAAATTTTTAAAAATAGCCTGTGGCAAATAGCATAATTCTAACCCTTGGCCTAAAGTACTCGATGCGGCGGTCATTAGTTCTACGTAAATTCAAGATAATGCACTATACAATTAACATAATTACGGTAATTAACTTTTAGTTACTTGCCTTACGGAACTTAAATCTAGGGATTATAACCGATGGTTTCGCAAGGCGTATCCACCTGGAACACCCGCCGTGGCTGCTCAGTGGCTATGGTGTTAGGCGGCTGAGCACAAGGTCGCGGGATCGAATCCCGGCCAGGGCGGCCGCATTTCGATGGGGGCGAAATGCGAAAACACCCGTCTACTTAGCTTTAGGTACACGTTAAAGAACCCCAGGTGGTCGAAATTTCCGGAGTCCTCCCCTACGGCGTGTCTCATAATCAGAAAGTGGTTTTGGCACGTAAAACTCAATAATTTAATTAATCCACCTGGAACGAATTCTCAGGACTGCACCAGTTTCGAGATATTAATTTTCAATGTGTCCGACGAAAAGCATTGGCGCTACAGTTACTTCTTTTAAGGAAACGCTGTTTTAGGCATTGAAGCACAAAAGCAACTGCAATTTTATTGAATCAGCGATCAATGACAGAGAGGGAGATACCTACTCCCACCCAAGTCTCTCCTACCCAAATGCAACGCACGTTGTTCTGCCGAGATTTGACCCTGCAGCCGGAATCAATGTGACGCCGTGTCGAACAACCTCCACTATTACCAATTACGTCCAGGGCTAGTTCGCCGTGCGGGTAATTATGCGCTCCACGCAAAAACGCAAAGTACAGCTGCTCGTAATCACGGTACCACCGGTAGTCGGTTCACCACACACACCATAAGGGAGAGAAAGATAAGTCATAAGGGAAATGTAGGGAGGTTAACCAGGCTGAGCCCGGTAGGCTACCCTGCACTGGGGAAAGGGGAAAAGGGGATTGAAAGAGAAGAAGGAAGAAAGAAGGTCACGGTTTCATTGTTACACACACAAGCGTGCTCCACTGAGTCAGTCACAGCTGGTCATACAGGCTGGTGCAAGAAACATGCACGGTGAAGTTTGAAGAAGATATTTCATTCTAATGTTACGAATTCTTATTTTTCATTTCTTGTGGGATGTCAAAGCACTTTAAACTGGAACACGAGATCCAAAGGTTGCTCTGTTTATTACCTGCATGGCATGCGCATTAAGTCAAAAACATTTACGACATTTTGTCATTGCAATGAAAACACATGAAATTTTACTCGATGCACATCAACATGACTCTTTACAAAAGCTTCTTACCGTGAAACTGCTTGTAAAAGCAAATACTAGCGAATACCAATGATGGAACTAGAATTACCGATGGCCGCTGTCCCATTGCAAATAGAAATGACGAACTAAAAGCTTTCTCAATTCTGCTTGAGGTGATAAGCCTCCTATAGTGCATGTATCTTCTGCTGACTGCATAAGTGAAGGGTCTCTTATAGCTCCTCCGTTCCTGCCGTGTAGGTTGTAGCAGGTCGAGTTAACTACAACCAGAGTTGTTGTTGTTGTCACCTCGACTTAGAGTCATTACCATGATAAAGGCAGGAGCAACGAGGACCACGGCAACGCTGAGCTCAAGGAGGAGGACAGGGACAGAGAGAAATACACGCGCGGTGCTCACTTCCAACAATGTTTGTTGGCAAACCCGAATCAGCATAACGCACTGGTCTAGACAGAGTTAGCCTGTCCGTTGAAGTGTTCATTTTAAAACGTCATGAGGCGCAGCTTACACGGACATCATCCTTCTCAAGGACATTGGTCGTGTATTGTCAGCATACTAAAGGCTTGGACTGGGCACCTAGCCCATGAACCCCGCAGTGCGGCACGTCGTCAAAGGCCAGATGCGGCAGTAGCTGCAACGAAGCGCGACATCCGCGACCTGTCACCAGAGGGTGTGCGTGTAAATCCGATGACACTGGCAAGCCACTGCAGGGTCTGACGATGATACGGACGCCGATGGGACTGCCGCGCGAGTGTCGCGGAGCCTGGATCAGCTGCGGACAATGCGGCCTGACGAAGTGTGAAAAGGAAACGGCATGGGTTCTTCACACCACGACGCGGAAAACCTTTTCTCCTCCCCCCTCCCCCCCGCGATGGCTCAGTCGCGCTGAACTGACAGATTGACGGGGGCTCTCGGGAGACGCCAACCGGACGTGCTATATATGCGCGTGCAAGCAGAATATAGCTTGTTCATTATGTTGGCAGATGTTACGCCGCAAGAAAAAAAAAACTGTGTGGAAAGCTTGGTCGAAACACTGGAAGGATGGCGGAGCAACAGGAGGACTTGTGTTCGACTCGGGGGCATAGCTAACAAGGGGCAGCTCTCAGGAGATTACGGTTTGCAAAACGTATGTAGAGGCTCATATACGTCTCCACTTGTACAGAAATACGGCTCGTTTCGACCGACTGCAATTTCGTGTTCGTGCTGTACTCGAACGGGAACGCACTTCCATCGTCATGGTTATGCTTTACGAAAAGCGTCCGTGTGATGTAGACGTTCACGTCTTATATTGCGGGGCACGTTTCAGCTGCTGTTTATGCAAGCACGCGTTGAACGTTTCTTCCATGGGTGAAGATGGACGGCGACAATCGAGGTTGTCCTCTCGTGTGCTTTTGTGCGGATGGTGACCTTCTTTCCTAGCTGAAGCTTTCCTCCGCTTAGAACGGTAAGGAAATCACTAGTGAAAAAAAAAGAAAGGAAAAAATTATGCGGATCCCACGCACTGTGGGCATCGATGTTATGCGGAGCATTTGTCAGGTAGCTGTCTATCCGCCATTGTTTAGACTTCTGCAAAACGTCAAGGAGACGAACCAGCAATTCTTGCGTAAGGCGCGCACTTGTGTGCATGACGTGTGTGTGTGTGTGTGTGTGTGTGTGTGTGTGTGTGTGTGTGTGTGTGTGTGTGTGTGTGTGTGTGTGTGTGTGTGTGTGTGTGTGTGTGTGTGTGTGTGTGTGTGTGTGTGTGTGTGTGTGTGTGTGTGTGTGTGTGTGTGTGTGTGTGTGTGTGACGACAACGATGTGACGACGAAGGTCGCAGTGATAGTGTAACGATGAAAGTGAGGGCGATGGTATGTCGACTGATTTATTTTACTCCGGCGAAGGAACGGCTGCAGCCTGTTCTTTTAAAACCGGGGCCTATCCCGAATTCTACAATGTCATGTAGTCACATAGTGCCTCAAAGCGATAGTTGCCGCGAGAAAAAGACTTTGAAAAGTGGGACGATACTGAAAAGCGGTACTGTGTCACATCTCGTCTAAAGGACAGCAGAAAGGGCCTCAGACTCAAATTTTCTTACAGTGCTTACCATTATAAAACAGGCATTTACAGGAACAAATACATTACATTACCGTCGTATATCTCGCGTAGAAGGGACCATGCCTTGAGACTTCATGAATTTCCTTTGAAGGGTGACACCCTGCGTTATGAATTTTCTTGTAGGACCACAAGGGAGTGCAATGCTCTCCCGTAAAATATTGTAGGTATAAAATGTAATGAAAACATTTACCGCGCTTTGTGTGTTGAAATGAGTGACAATTGATGTAGATATGTATGTACCCCCCTGCTGTAATGCCTTCCAAGGCCGATGCAGGTACTGAATAAATAGAAAGTAAATAAATAAATAAAGCGCAAACTTCCGCAGTGAGGGATGGGAAAGCTGACATGCTCTGTTTTTTAAGCAACTTGTGGCTGGCGGACGGGACACATGCGAATGACAGTGGCAAGGTTGCCAGTCGTCCGCGCAGTCCATTAGTGCGCGTGCAAGTGCTCTCGCTTTTCTTTAAGCAAAGTGTTGCTGTGTGTCTAGCACGGATGAACCAATCGTCTCAAAGCACTAGTGGCGCTTTTAGAAAGGAAAAGAGAGATCTAACACTGAAGGGAAGGCAGAGTGATCAATCAGACGCTATACTGGTTTGCTGCATATCCTACGGAGTGGAAATTGAGTTAGGGAATCAAAGGAAAGAAACGATGAAAGGCACTGAAAATGCCGCCTTGTCTGGAGAGGCATATCACAACTGCTGTCGCTGAATGAGGTCTGTCAACTTCAGGACTTCAGGGAAGTATCCCACATGCACTGTTATATAACTGGACACATGTGATAGGGGGACGCTGGTTCGGAACACGGCTGAACACGTAATATTGTTCGTTGAAAGACGCCCGAGATGAGGGTACACAGAAAGCTATCGCCAAGTGGCTGGTTTTATCGTTATAATGGACTGACAGCTACAGTAGCAGCCGGAGAACCAGAGATCTTGCTGATATCTAGCACACACGAAAAGCGTGCGTGTGTCACGATAATAGAAATCTGTCTCGCTCTTGCTCCTACTTTCAAATAATTGGCAACAGTGCATAACAGATTGATAACAATTGCGTGACCACTTGAGCCTGCGTGATACGCGCCAGGCTGCGTACGTGGCCGTGAAGGCCCATTCAGATTATTTTGAGATACAATTAACGGGAAGTACCACTGTAATAAACGTTTTTATTTCCTGCCTTTTCTCTTCATATCACCATCGTCTTTGCTTTCTCCCTCTCCTTACGTTCCACTCCTGCTACCCCAGCACTAGTACCAGGCCGGAACATAGTAGTTCAGGCCGACCTGTCAGATTTTTTTTCCTTGTAATAAATCTTTCTATAACATATTTAATTCGAAAAGTGGAACTTATAGACCCTCCTACCATCTCCACTTGGGCTTTCGGCACGAAACAAATATATTTGTGCACTTCGGAACATACCTGTGCATTTGACACTTAGTGGAATGACACTTCCTCCACTTAGTGGAATTCCACTAAGTGGAGGAAGGCTCATGGAAGGGAAAATTATTATCCACCCGACTGTAGCTCAAACGTACAATGGAAACGCATCGCAGGATTACTTTGTAGCTTCGCGATACGGACGGTGATCGTTTTCTCTTTCATACGATTGTATTCTGCGTAAAAACAGGCATCCGAATGGAAATAATACCAGCTATAAAAGTGTTTTTTCGGTACTGAGCAAAAATGTTTAATCTGACTGAAAATGCATCGTTGGTGTTATGTGCATTTACTCGATGTGTGCTTTCTCTTTTTTTATGCGACGCACGAATAAAGGCCAGATCAAGTGAATATTTCTATAACAGCAGCAGACGTCGCATAAACATCACTAATTTCATCACTGGTTTATGAGTAGCGATGGGCTTACACATTTTTGCAGACGCAATCTGTGCGATGACTGATATCATGCTTTTTGCACCTGCTGCATGTACTTTGCGGCCACAGGAGTAGTTCTTAAGTCTGCTTTAAATTTACGTTGCAGATACCTGAAGCTGCATTATATTCATGGACCTTGAAGCAGCGCTGCTAAGTGTTTCGCGACCAACAAAATCGGTTTTATTCTTTCTAACGGAAACCGGCCTGCACCAGACACTTCAGTCGTTCAGTTGTTACTTGTGAAGCTTTTTTTCTTTTTGTTGTTGTTGTTGCGGGTATCCGTACTAGGCATGACTGAGTTATTTATTAAATCACCCTTCTAATTGTGGGCAGGCTTACATCTAGGCACTCATTAAAGGATGTCTCAATTTTTAGTTTATTTCTCAGCTTCCAGGCGGAAGTTCCAGGCTAGTTAATCCTACGCTATTTCGCACTTTTGTTCTCAGTCTTTCCCTTTAGTTTTCGTTTTACACGCTTCACAAAGTCTACTTTCACGCGTTGTACCGAAAATTTCGAGTGCTCCTGTGGTATATGTAGTTACTCTTCGTGGTAGTCCTCCTTTTGCGTTTGGGACGCCTCTTTGCTAAGCGCACAGGTTTTGCCCATTTTGCCCTGTCAGAACGCTTCAGCGACATGTTCCATTTTTTTTTTGCTGCTCTAAGGCATATTCGTTCCCCAGGGGACACGAAGACAGCGAAAGAGGAAATGAAGATGGAGAAGCAAAACAAACGGAAATTTTTTTCACTTGCGTGCCTTTGTTCTTCGTATGCGTTTGCTCCTTTGACGCCCGCAGGCCTTTCTGTGGCGGTGACAAACGATTTCGACAGGAGTTTTCGGGAACTTTCCTTTTATTGGCGACATTGAAAACTTCAATAGATCGTGTAACTACCTATATGGTTTGATGTTAAGCGTAGACATAGTTTAACCGTACTTTGAATACGAACTTCGCCATCACTTTTGCGCGCATCTGGCACATGCAAAATGCCTCCGGCTTGCAATTCCTTTCTTGTGATCGGTAGTTTACTGTTTCCAGTTTTTTCTGGCTCACGTCTTTTATCTCGTCAAGTCCTCATTATTAATTTATTATATGTTTATATATATGTTATTATTTTTAGAATGGCTTCTCTGAATAGTTTATATGAATCGCTACAGTACCGCACTTAAAGCAAACCTAAAATAACTTTGTTTTTGTTATTCAATAACTGCATACCGATGGGAGACATGGCGTCAAGAAGTGCTTGTACAGAAACCGCCGCAAAAGCTCGCTTTAAGTACGATTCCGTTGTTAGCTGCTGTCCGCGCTCTACACAAAGCGCGCGCTTAAGTGACACTCTACCCAGTCTCCTTTTTTGCGTCGCAGAATACCCCCCCCCCGCCCCCCCACCTCTTCTATGTTTTTTTTTTTTTCTTGCGGTCGGTCGCGGCAAAACGAACGCTCAATGATCTACTGCTTGAATTTGGAATGAACTTAAGTAATGCTTGGCTGGAAACAAATAATAACTGCAGGGCCACCCATTTGCGACACTAATAGCTCATTGCTGTTGCACTCGGAGAGCAGCTTAGGTTTGGAATAAGATCCAACAGAATAATCTTCGATTATTAGATATGACGTTGAGTATTACATTGGCGGCGTTTTTTTTTCCTGACGAGGTAGAAGAAACGTTGAAGTTACATCGGAGTCAACACTACTAGTGCGGTTCCTGAAAAAATTTGGCAGCCGCGTACTTTGGCTGAAAGTCACTGTAAAAATATTGTTGAATTTCATTTTTATAGGAGTCATAAATCATGGGTTTCCGCATATAACGTGTACGCTTTCCCACGTAACCAAACTGCAAAGGAAAAATGTTTGTCTGTGTCACGTACGAATATCGAAAGTTTTGGACTGAGAGAAAAGAAAAAGGCTGTATTCCCTTCAAGGCTATCCAGACGACACAAAATGAAAGGAGTGCAGCATATTCTAAACATTGCCACATGATTTATGAGCTTTTAAAAACGGTCTGTTCCCCGATTTCCTGGCTTTATTGTAGTTGCCCCAGTAGCGTTGTTCTGGTAGGTCGTTAACAGGCATTGTTTTCTTTTCTGATTTCAATGGTGCCATCTCGGAGAGAATGGTGTCGGAATCGTAAGGCTTCCGTGATCACGGGCAATGATTGGCTGATTTCACCTTGCGTCAGCAGGTGCAACTGTATTGCAAGAAGGTTTTCAAAGCAAGTTGGCACATTAAAGAAAACACTTAGCAAGAATGCTTCAGTATGCTCCCCCTTTCTGCAAACAGCTCCGGGAAAGGTTAAATAATTGGTTTTCGCTGATTCTGCCCGGCAGATTTTTATGGTAGAAATTTTATATATACGACGAAGACTTGAGCGCGCGTCACGTGAACGCGTTTATTTCATTCAATGAACGTGCAATCGCGGTTTTGTGTTATAAATGGTGCAATCGCATGTACCGTGCTTTGGACTCACGTTAAAATCTGTAGCCCTCCACTACGGCCTCTCTCATAGCTCATTATCTATTCTTTTGGGAGTTTAACTCTGGACTGTCAATCAATCAATCAATCAATCAATCAATCAATCAATCAATCAATCAATCAATCAATCAATCAATCAATCAATCAATCAATCAATCAATCAATCAATCGGCTCTGCCAAAAGAAGTAAAGAAGTAAGAAACCAACTTTATTATAAGATGGCTCTAGTCCGAGTCGTCTCCTCTTGTGGAAGTGGTGCTGCCTGGTGGTGAATGGCCGACGGGAGTCATCGTCCCCTGGAAGTGGCACCCATGGGGCACCAGAAGGAACCACAGAGTCTGAGGCAGGTCTTTGCGTGGTGCGGCTTAGCACCTGTCAGCTGTACGGCACGTATAGCGCTATGTTGGCACTAGTGATAATGTACAGGGAGGTAAAGGCGCAGGGCCAATCCCAGTACATGTGCCCCGTGCTAGGATGCTGCTCGCAGACCTGAAAGATGGAGTGGATTTCCTCGATGCGATCAATGATTGCATCATTAGGGACGTTGAAGTAGCATGCTGAATGGGAAAAAAATTCTTTGCAAAATAAGTAAGCTTTCGTGCAAGTCTCGTGTCCACAGCACGTCTCATCATTATCACTCTGGGAGATATAACGTTATTTGCAACGAATTGTACCCGTCATGGTGGCTTAGCGGCTATGGTGTTGCACTGCTAAGCACGAGGTCGCGGGATCAAATCCCGACCGCGGCGGCCGCATTTCAGTGGGGCAAAATGCAAAAACGCCTGTGGCCCATGTGTTAGGGGCACGTTAAAGATCCCCTGGTGGCCAAAATTAATCTGGAGGCCCCACTGCGGCGTGCCTCATAACCAAATCGTGGGTTTGGTACGTAAAACGCCAGAACTCGAATTCATGCAGCGAATGGTATTCGCTAAACCCAATGTTCTTCAACCTATTTCACTGCTACACGACGGAAAATATTTCTTTACAACAATGCTGTCATTTTGTACGAGACAGTGAATCTGCGCTAGGCGATCACATAGATCACCATGATAAAGGTACGAGAATTATTTCGGCCTGATCAGGCTTAAGATAACATGCGCAGCCATCTTAATTCAGTTAAACGGCCCACCAAGTAAGTACCTCGAGATGCGCATTCCACTGCAGTTTATCTGCAATGACGGCGCCGTTGTTGTAAGCCTGGTACTCATTAGGGCGGTAGATAACAGGCTGTACAACGAATTCGCGCTGTTTCTGAGTCAGCCTTTTTGTGCCGAAAGCTCCACGAGGGTGAAACAATAAGAGCGATTCTCAGCAACAAAACTGCAGATCTGCAGTGGTTAGGAAAAAAAAAAACGCGAAAGCAGCGTCTAACGTAAAAACAGCAGCGACATCGAGTCGCCGCCTCCCATGCTCGACCAAGGTACAAAGACAAACGGAGAAGCTCACCTAAGCCGTAACAACGGTGCCCATTTGCGAAGCTGGCGAGCTGCAGGGTAATTAAACTCGACTAATTGTTCCAAGCAGCCAGCTTTCGAGGCAGGCCGAGTACCTCCTACATCGGCCCGGCAGCTTCCCTTCTGTACGGGCGTTGTCTCCGCCTCGCGTATCCGGAATTGCCGTGCCGCGTACGATGTTCGGGTTATTGAAAGTGGGTTCGCGCTGAAGAGCCCTAATGAACATCTAGGCGTGGTGCTCATTTTCGCTCATGGTACCTGGCTTACTTCTGATTTACTGCTGTGGGCGCGGAAAACCTGCCTTTATTGGGCGCTTCTGGTGGCCTATAGCCAAGGCAGCATCAAGGCAAATTCAAGGGGGCTTTGTATCGAAGTGGCAGTGCCAGCAATGCTCATTGTTGATATCTGAGCAAGTGTGCGTGCTTGCGTGCGCGCGCATGTGTGTGCGTGTGTGAGTGTGTGCGTGCGTGTGTGTGTGTCCTTGCTCTCCCTTTCTTACACGCGCACTTGTCAGCTGGCAGTCATGGGGTGATGCAACCGCAATGACCTTCTCTAGCTTCTCTCTCTACGTCCTTCTCCCCTTACTAAGCCATGCTCGCTAGAAGGCTGCAGAAAATAGCGCCTCTTGCTCTTAACGATCACTCTCTCTTTCTCTATTTACTCGCAGCCTTACATGGCTTCAAAATCTGGCTCTGACTTGACGGGGTCTTCCGCCATCGATATTCCGCCAGCAAACCAGACACAGGATTCATAAAGCGTTCCTTTCGGAAGGGCATTTTATTCACTAAGCTCTCGTAGTATTTCATTGTGTAACGGTCACTGTTCTCATAGGCGGTAAAAAAAAAATCTTTAAAGCCGAGTACGCGAGCGGCCTGTGGTGCTTTTAGGCAATTGTAGTCCATAGGGGCATTTTACACTGAAACTGTATTACTGTACCCCCCCCCCCCCCTCTCCAAATGCATTTGTCGTGACTTTGGGCAATAACTCAACCAATCACAGCGGGAGGCGCGCGCCACGTGCGCCGTTGGGTTCCTTGCAGCACCACCAGATGGCGCTCGCCTCCACGCAAGTATGCGGCCTGTAGGGTGAGCAACATAGAACGCCAAGCGGAAAGTCAGAGAGGCTGAAATAATCACATGGGCGGCGGCCCTGGAAAAGAAACCTGCCATGATTAACTACTTAACAGGAAAAAACGAAATCAGGAAAGAAACAATTTATGATAACTCAAAGGGAAGCTCATTACTTTTCGAAGCGAGATCAGGATGCCTTAGAACACGCACCTATAAAGCGAGATATAAGAACGAACAATAAACATGTGCTTGCTGCGGTAAAGCTAGGAAAACGATGGAGCATGTTTTATAGAATGTGAAGATATCTGCCCAGCGGTCTATTTAGGCACCACTGGACTCCTTGAAGCCCTTGGGTTCAGCGAGAGCAGGGGGAAAGTAAAAGTGTCTGCAATAGAGTTTAGTAAGAGGTGATTAGAAGATTTGCGGAAGAAAATCAGGGAAACGACAAAAAACGTAGACGTGCAAAAACAAAGTTCGCAATAGGGGGTCAGAAAATTTGGTTATGGGAATTCATCGTGCGTTTTTTTTTTCTTCCTTAAGCTAGGCACTATAATAGCAAGAGCTAGGCGGTGCAACCGGCCCACTGCCCCGTTACAAAGGGGACGCCCATGACATCCATTTACTCGTTGTGAGAGAGACGAGGAAACACGAGTGGGGACGCGAGGGCGTTCCTCGTCTGCTAAGTTACACTGACGAAAGAACATTTTAAAAATCTTGATAGGAAATTAAAGCACCAAATTACAACACAGTGCGTTCCGATTGATGCGATTTGTTCGCGCTTCACCGAGGCCTCGCACCGGCATGAGCACTTGCAGCAAGTCGGAGTGCCCCAATATGTGCTTTTCTAAAATACCCTGAATCGCGCTAGCCTGAGGCGTGGGTTTCTCCGGGCTTGTATACTGCAGTGGGCTAGAAGCGACGTCAAAATGTATATGAGCGACGTATCTGCACTATGGCGCACCTTTATTAAAGAAGGCGGAGTTAATTTACATATTGAGGACGCCGTTTTCTGGCTCCAAAATGAACCTGCGATCAACGAAGGACAATAGAGGGCCGTTTATTTTGACGCGGGTATAGAGCGCGCTTATTAAATTTCGGCACTCGGAGAGCAGCTCTATCGCTGCCAAGCGGTTCTCACTTCCGCATCAGAGAACTTCCGGTGTTTACCTGATGACATTATTTCGGCTTCTACGCTGTTTATTCTCTCTCTCTCTCCCTCTCACGGGTGCGGCGTTTCCTGCAAAAGCGACGCTAAACTGGCGCTTTGCAACGAACTCCTCACGAAGGGCGTAATATCTTCATTTTCCTTATTGTAGGAAACTCGTAAGCTTTATCGCCTAGGCAGCGATCTCGTTCTGAGTTTTCTGTGGTTTGTGCACAATATGCGTTGCCCATTCTGAAATCAACCTTGCAGTCATTCAGCGGTATATTGTTATTTGGGGTGTTGGTGGGAAAAGAGCGTCAATCAGGAAAAATAGCTGCCATCGTTTTAACGCATACGCCGACGATTAGTACAAATGTATTCACGTCGTGAAACAAGTTAAGAACACACGGGCAATATACGAAGTACGAAAACTATTTCTCTACCTAAGTATTATACTTTCTGTCGCGCAATTATATTTCCCCGCGCTTCTGCCCGCTTCTTGCACGTGAAATTTCATTGCATCTTTTTCTCCCGCTCATCGAAGGCATTATCAATAACTTCAATCTCGATTATCGTTAGCTGCGCGCTACTCTTCTCACGCTATATTCGGAATAACGTAGCGTTATGAGTTACCTCATTAGTGGTATGAGGTAAAGGTACAAAGACGCCCGCGCATTGGGTGCACGTCAAAGAATCTCAGGTGGTCAAAATTAATCCGGAGTCCCCCCACTACGGCTTGCCTCATAACGAGGAGGTGACTTTAGCACGCAAAATCCCGGTATTCAATTTTTTCTATACAACGGTGGCATGAAACGCACGCGCATAAGCAAGTTGGAAGCTAGAACCAACGGATTAACTTTTGGTGGCGTACACAGCCATATTGCTGTGCAACATGTCACGTGATAACGATAACAACATCTCGAGTTTTATGCTCCATGCGTGCTCTTTACGACTCTTAAGCCCATATTGTAGATGCAGTGATGCGGTGATTAGAATGAATGTAACCTATCGGTATTTTCGTTTTGCCACGTACATTGGCGCGGACAGGCTGCGGCGCGTTGGTTCGATATTGTAGACGGGCATTGACAAGCACTGCTGCCAAACCTTTTCTCTAAAACAGCTATCGATAAATTGCGAGAACTCATGCCAGCGCTGCGAATGCCTGCGCGGTCAAGGTAGGTGGCGCGGGTCGATGACGTACATGTAGCAATAGCTCTGGATGTTCCGAATATGGAACAGGCAACTAAATCGGCACGTGTTGTCAATCTGACCGTACACACGTGCTCATACTCCCCAGCTAAAAAACAAAGAAAAAAGAAAGAAAAACCGGCAGATCGCTCGCCCTGCGGGAATCGATGTTATGCGAAGCAGTGTTCGGGGAGCTTACCAACTTAACGAAACTACCCTGGGAGCACCAAGACGTAGACGGCTGTTTCATGACCTACATGACGCGAATATCATGACATTCATGTCATGACCCATAATTTATGTTCGTCTTACACTCTCGTCATACTATGCCATTTTTCGTACATTCGATGTTAACGAAACGATCATGAGAGCACCAAGACGTAGGCGCCGGTGTCCCGTGCGCTGGAAACATGTTAAAGATCTTCTGATAGTGAAAATGAATCTGGAGTCTGGAGTCTGGAATCGGATGGTGGTTTTGGCATGTGAAACCCAGAATTCCAATTCTACATCAATGATTGATGCTGCGAAAAAAGAAAAAAGAAGAAACGCGTAAAGTGTATTTTGCGTTCCGCATAAAGCGTCTGGCGGATCGTGAACAATTTTAGAGCGTCCATTTCGAACACAGCCTCCTTATCTCTACCTCGAAAAAAAAGGGGGAATCCCCTGAATGTCTACATTTATCGATACCGACGTCTACTACACCAACAGGGCACTGAAAATTGTGTTATGCCTGTACCTTTACCCGCATCGTAGGGTGAGAGATCGGAAAAGGCAAGAGACGATACTGGGTTTGCGATCCTTATTGGAGCTGTCTCTTCAAAAGAGATCACCGAGGCTCAGGTGCGTACGCAGGTGATCCGACTCACGACCACCAAGGCCGGCTGCCACATTCTGCGCGAGCACGGCTTCTTCTCCTTGACAACCAGGCAGTTGACGCCGGTGCCCCGCGAGATCCGAGAGTTCATCACGATCACTCCTATTCCGATATCAAAGCGGACGACGCCACGTTCGTGGACGGCGCCGCCTACTGCAAAAACCGAGCCTTCGCCGCGGTCGCGGTCTCATCCACGCAGCGACTCTCAACTCCGCCACGATTCTCACCCGAGACCCTGATGTGGCGGAGCAAGTAGCCATAGCCCTGGCCGTGCTTGACGGCAAACGGGAAGTGATCCACAGCGACAGACCGGCCACATCAAAGCCTCCAAACGTGGCGTCGTCTCCGACCAGGCGTTACGCATCCTCCGTAGCGCGGATCCGAGCACCCTCAAGCACCACACTATCGTCTGGTTCCCCGCCCATCTCTGTCGGGCGCCGGCGCCCCGCCCAACCTCAACGAGACCGCCGACGACGCAGCGTGCGCGATTACCGACCGCGCCGTCCCCGGGCGAACCCATCTCGTCGAGCTAGAGGGCAACAGGGACGCGCTCATTACGCACAGCGAAATCACAAAACACTTCTTATCCGGGGCTCTGCACCGTTCCACCACCACACCCCAAGCTTAACAGGCCGCAGGCGTTAACACTATTCGCTTACTACTGACGCACACGTGCCTAAAACCCGCCAAATTACACGTTTTTTGTCCCGACGCGTACCCAAGCGACACGTGCCCCTCGTGCGGGGACACGGCGACACTCGAATACACGCTCTGGGAGCGTAGAAACGCTCTTCCAGACTATACCTCAGACAAGTGGGAGAAGTGCCTCAGACGCTCACTACTCGCCGACCAGCAATGGGCCGTCGAGCAGGGCCGCGAAGGGGCTTCCAGGTATTCCCTGTCTGTCCCTATACGCGGGAGACGGCCGCTAAGCGCTAAGCGCGTCCTGCAGGGCCATAATAAAGTTTTCCAGACCAGTCTTCAAAAGAGCACTATACGAGGTTTGTTATTTAGTGACACAAAAAGGGTACCGTGCTTTATTTTAAACGTGCGTTGCAACGGCAGCGTTGTCGTGACTGAGTGGTTCTGACCTCTGGATTTCAGAAAGCGGGAGTGAGTCAGCGTGTTTTTGCAAGCTTAATAGGAGCAATGCAACTCGCTGTCTTCCTCCTTTGGCGGAATGCGCATGCACAAGTGCACTTGAGCGAGTTGTGAAACAAGGCGCCTGAATAGCACGGTGCAGTGCCTTTCGACAGAACCTTAGGGCTTACAAAAAGAACATAGGTTGGTGGATGCTTTCTGAGAGCCAGGCATGACGACACGCAGCGTACTTTGTCCGTGTATGATCGCACGACGAGAGCTTCGTTTGAAGTTGAGCGTCCCGATCCTACGAAGCCTTGTCTAAATGCGTTTGTATATCGGCTCTATGTGTACTCTATACTCTTGGGCGTGATTGATACACGTTACACAGGCGACGTGAGACGCAGCACAATTTTACCATAATAATGAAACTGCTGAAAATGGAAACAGTAATTGAGCTAGTTTAGACTGGAACAGGGTTCAGTAAAACTTGATATATTATTATCATTTTCTCTGATCGAAAAGATCGATTAATATTGGGGAAGAAAATGACGGTTCAACTTGTAGATTTAAATTGGGCACATGGCGTACAAAACATATGACGAAAGGGCGAAGTCACAGATTTCAGGTTGTTTTCACGTATTCAGTTCATTCTTGTGAAATGAAAATTTCTATATGCTGCCAGATTGCATCTCTGTGTACTTTTGAATGAAGGGTTTTCTTTCTATGCTTAAATACTTACAACGCCGGAGCAAACACTCAAAATGTCTGACGTCCCGGGAAGGTGATGCACGAACGTAAAGGCCGCGTCGCCAGCCACCTTTCATCATCGCTTCCTTTCTCGCTTACTAAACTTTCGTTGACGATAAGAACACTGCGTTTAATATTCCTGAAGCGTAATCTGGGAACTTAATATCGAGTCTAGCACACTAATGCAGCAAGAGACATACTCATTCGTGACATATTTTGAGAAATGACTTGCCGCGATTGCGGATTCCAGGTCAAATTTGTACTGTGAGCGGATAATAAATTTATCTCTCCTGAAATGCCGCGCGGAATTCACGGTTGTCCTGGCTGAATGTCGAAATGGGCTGTTTTGCATAAGAGTGGTTTGCAGAAAAGAGATAGCGCGCTTCTGAAAGCGCATTAAAATAGCGACTGCTTCACGACCCGAATCAGAGTATTAAACTATAGCTGCTTGTAGGCAACAGAGACAGCCGTACGGGGCACAGGGCCCTAGCTGCATCTGTGACGACTGCACAACCCACCGGGCATGAGGCACATGTCAGGCGTATGTTAGGTAGGGAGGAGAATCGAATAGGCACGTGGTCGTTGTTGTTGAAACTGCTCCGGTTTAACCTAGAGCACGCGCAGCGCTCATTTGTCTTGACTGCAATGCATTCTGCAGCGGAGTGGGTTACACCGTATGTGCCCGAGGTAGAGTCAGTTTGCTTCTCAGAGTGAACGCACTGTGACTGACAAGCCACCGCTAGTCGCACTCTTATATGCGCCGCCAAGTCGGTCGATTCAACGAAGTGCTTCACCATAGCGTATACGCTATAGGGCGCACCATCATTTTGCGGCTTTGATGGATGCTGGCAGTTGGAGATTGCTTATTTGCATATGCAGATATGCAGTTTCTGATGTTGCCTACTAGCGGCGCCATGTCATGTCGGTGTGCACGCGCTTCTCTCACCCCCTGCATTTACGGCTAGATTTCACAATCATTTCACCTCTACTTTCTCGCACTGGAGAGGGAGGGAGATATATAAAGAGAAAGGCAGGGAGGCTAACCTAGGTCTCACCTGGTTGGCTACGCTACACGAAAGATGAGAAGGAGAAGAGAGGTAAGAACGAGAGTCGCTGTACGCAGTCCTACAATGGATCCATACTGTGCCTAACGACGGTATTTGTGTTCCGCGGCTCGCATTTCGGCGCGTTCGAAAATACTCGCATTCAAAAGAACATTGTGTGAACGCGTGCACTTGCCGCTTATACGGCAGCGGATTGGCATTTGAGCCATCGTCTCAAGAGCCATTTCCATATTGGCAGACACTGTACAGAAGAAACGCTTATTCAACCTCAATTGAAACATCCTCAGTAGCCAACCATTTAGTCGGCGATGTTAACCATTTCTGCCCTCGACAAATACGTATACTGAAAGCACAGCTGCGTAATCAAAATGTGGTGTCATTCGTGTAATTCCTCTGGGGTATTGTACTACAAAAGTCTCAAATATAAGAATGTTTGTGCCAAGTGACAAGGCTATTGAAATAAAACTTCGATGTCAGCCTGGGACCCAATTCACAAACCATTTTGTTCGTAGGTGTTTGCCATTCGCAAGCCACCTTCGCCAATAATGTGTGGAACATCAGGATTCGCTGCCATATAACAGTTCCAACGTAAGAGCTTCTTTTGAAGATTCGGGCCCTGATTTCCACGACAAGAGAGAGAGAAATCAAGTAGAGGAAAGGCAGGGGGTGTCAACGAAACGAGCGTCTGATTTGCAACCCTACACTGGGGTAAGGAAAAGGGGGATAGAAAGAGCAAAGACGGAGAGAGTGGCCACATCCGTCTCTGGCACAAAGGGCTCTGCGTGTACTTGCGCAGTTCTTGAAATGCAACGGCCTGAGGGACTGTTTATAGTCCTGTGAATCATCCCGCACGACAAGAGGCTGTTGAGTACTTTACTGGTCCAAACACAACGTTCAGCGTGGACTCGGTGGTTTAACAACCGAAAGTTCACAAACGCCACCGCATTACACCACATGGAGGCGTCGGCAAACGTTCCGAATGCAAAGGTTTGATTAAACGCACCCATGTCATCAAAGCGCTAAATGACCCGGGGTTTTTCGTGAAAGCGGAGTTAGCGCACGGTCTATGAAAGCAGCGCGGTAACGAAGGCAGCAGCGACATTTGGTGTATGGCAAAACCGAGCGGCCGTCGTCACTCTCAGTCTGCACGTATAGATTGCCAACAAATTCTGATTTTACGCGACAACACTGGACCGTATATTTCTGATGGATGCGTAGATCCACAGGTAGTACATTTCGCTGTGCTTGAGATCAATGTAGCATCTTTGTCCTACACTTACCTCGGCGGCTCATTGGTTAAAGAGTTCTGCTATACTGAGCTTGAGGCAGCGAGTTCGATTCCCGACTGCAGGGGTCACACTCCGATGGGTAACGCAACCAACAACAACAACAACAACAACAAAAAAAAACGCTCGCATACGGCGCTCAGGGTACACGTCAATGAAACGAAAATGGTGGAAGGGAATCCGGAGATCATTACGGCGTCTCTGGCAGCCACAGTCTTGTTTTGGGACAGTCAATCCTCGCAATATATATCTGTGTTATATTTCTCTTGTGGGCACAAATAAAATAATGCTATCCGTGCACTCTAGGAAGTTTCGTTAGCTTCAGTAACTGTTGAATTCGCTTGGTATTACTCCTTCAACAAATCGGGGGCTCACATTTCCCGGGCGCTTTTCCTGACCTTCCTTTGCCTTTCTGTGTTTCGTTGGCGACACGCACAAGAAAAACAACAAAATCTGGCCTTTTATACGTCAGCGAAAAGAGATAGAAAGCAAGTAAGAACTTTACTGCCAGAGTCCAAAAAGAAAAAAAAAACTATGTGTGACGGCACTGGAAAAAGTGAGAAGACGTCGATTGATTCGAAATCGATGTCCGCGATACTTGCGCAGTTATCCTATCACGCGCGTCGCGAAATCTTCCGTGTTGTTTTTCTCGTAAGGTAAACTTTCTCGATTCTGGTTTGTGTGCTTTGATGCAACGAAGTGCCGCTTGTTTGTTAGATACCTCTTCTTTTTTTTTTTTTTTAGGGTTATGAGATTTCAGGTTTTTGTTCTCGCACCTTTATTCTAGCAGTCCTAAGCTCCGTATGTAGCTGGTGATCTTTAGCCGCCGATTTATCATCACATTTCGATACTGTTCTCTTCCTGTATGTGTGCGTGTGTGTGTACGCGCGTGCTTGTTCGTTTGGTTTACCGCTCACCATCATCTCGGGCAACGCCTGTTTCTAGGCGTTGCACGAGATGCCATTAGATTGCTCCGCAGATGCAATTAGAGTCTCTCTCCCTCTTTCACCCATATATGTTTTCAATAATAACGCATCCGTCTTATCGCACAAAATTTCGCGCGAGGTCTTACTTCGCCTTTCTAACTCAGCATTCGTCGTAGTGGTCTTTGCAGCATCGCCATCTTCGCAGGCGGAGCCGCTTCGACATGGCAGAACCCCGTCAGGGCAGTGGACATATGACAGGAAATACTGCGAGTGGGCAAGAAAGAGTTTTACGGCGGCGCCACAAGGGCGGCGCCACATAACGACGTTGGACCAGGAGTCACGGCACCATTGCCAGCGCTCGTTGACGTCAACGTGACCGCGGCGGCAGCGAAGTAATGTTTTAGAAGGAGCCGAAGATTGCTTAGTACGGACGGCGTGCGTGCATGTGTGTTCGTGTGGGAGGGGAAAAAAGAAAGAAGACACAGGGTGAGGAAAGCGGGGGCGGCGCATGGGAAAGGCGTAGAGCAAGCGTGGACCAAGCGATAAAGTGGCCTCGGGGAGTGAAATACGCCCGGGGAGGCAAGGATTATGACCCGCAAATCGTTGTCTATATGACACGCCGGACACTTTGTTCACCCAATATACGCGGCGCCGCGCGGGTGCGAAGTCGATAAATAACGAACTGTCACGTGGCGATTTTGAATAGAGTGGCGCGTTCAGCCGCCATGGGGGAGGGGGGGAGGGAAGGGGGAGGGATTTGCTCAGTTTCGTCTCCGCTTGCCAAGTGGCAGCCTTGTTCCCTAATATTTAGAGTTAGTGCCGTCATTCTGTTTCTCTATACCATCGCATGTGTATGGCCGCGGCTGGAGCCGGCTGATGAAAGTGGATCTCTGAGTCAGCGAGTCACAATCACGAACATTCGGTAAAGCGAAGTGTTTCAACTCGACAAGATAGTATGAGGCAGCCTAGAAGAAGAGAAGAGTTATTGAAGCAGCGATCTCTAGAAGCTATAATTAATACTCTTTGAGGCGTTCATAGCTATGAGGCTATTGCAGGTTATCGCTTTTAATTATTTGCGTGTGATTCTTTGTGAATGGAGTTACCACTTAGGCACGAACAAATAGCAGTAGCTGAGAAATGGCTTTGTTTTATATCCACATTGTGCGTATAGGATGAATGTTGTGGCTTTCTATATACGCGACGAGACCATGGTACTTATCCTTATCTCGCTACTTTCTTTTGATGACCAATTAAACTAAATAGCTAACTTCTTGGGTTTTAGAAGGCGAAACTACCATATGGTTATAAGGTCCGTCGTAGTAGGGGACTCCGCATTAATTGTGGCCACCAGTTTCTTTAACCTGCACAAAAATTCTTGATGATAAAAGACAGACTTTGCGTAAATCTTTGAAGTCCCCGAGTAGGACTGGAGGCTGCGAGGGAGGCTTTAGTGGAAGGATACGGAATAATTTTAACCATTTGAGGTTCTATAACGTCCACGTAAATCTAAGTGCACGAGTGTTTTTGCACTTCGCCTACATCGAAGTGCGGCCGCCGCGGTCAGGAGTCGAACCCGCGACCTTGTGCTCAGCAGCAGAACACCACAGCCATCGAGCCATTACCGGTGGGTCGAAAATAGTTGAACAGTTAATTTACACACATCATATCGCGGGGCTGACGGAAGCTGGTTTGTTCGGTGCTCGTCCCTTTTAATGCGCACTCCATTTCGAGATGCTATCAAGGCACTCCCCCGAATGAAACAATCAAAGCAAGACAAAGCATTCATTCAGCGGAAGCTTTCTGCGACAAATAAATTAGGCGATAAGTTTCCCTCCATCACGGCTCATAAACTTCGGTGGTCACCACCGAGTGAAAGCTCCGTTTCACAAAGCACTCAACACGCGGTAGTGAAATGGCGATCCACTTAGCTAACGCGCCGTGCGCGAGCCCTCGCAGTAGCCCGTGCCCAGTGTATTCGTAATTCTCCGCGGCGTGAAAATGTGATCCTTATCTTCGCGTGCACGTGGTTGGTCGTCGTCCGTGGGGCAGGCATACGTTGCCCGCGTGACATTACCCTCTTCGCTCCCCGGCGCGGAGAGCTTCGCGCGCGAGTGCCGGTGGTCGGGGTTGGAGGACAGGCGAGGAGGCAAAGCATAACGCCCAGGAAGCGAACGCGGGAAGTTCTCCTTCCGTCCTAATGCGCGCGCTTTGTCTCGGCTAACCATTGGGCGGAGCAGCAATATTATTAGTCGCCAGAGAGAGAAAGAGGGAGAGAGGGTGGTATGCAGCCATGGGGACGGCGATGTCTGAAGAACGCGCGCGCCCCTATCTCAAACGCGTCCTGACAGCTGAATCATCCCGCTAATGGGCACGGCCGCCTGGGTCCTTTCCTCCCGCACACCACGACATCGAGGGGTTGATGGAAACTCTCCGAGCTTTTCTCGCGTTTCGTATCTCTGCGCGCCACTAGCAGACTTCTGGCTTTATTTTTATTTTCGCTCTTCCGCACTTCTTGGGCGATCATGTCTGTCGCATTAGCAGCGTTACCGAAATTTAGGTCGCAATTAATTTGTCACGAAATATCGTTTATCTTTCTTTTGCGTTACGTTGTTCGCCTTCCTCTATATACACGCGACTGGTTAGCTGCAAACACCAAATGCGGTAGGCACAGCGAAGCAATAAGTTCACCGGAAAGGGACAGGGCAGTGTATGGACATTCCTATCAAGCTTCTCTCAGCGCTGGCACTGGTTAAGCGACTAAATGAACCCGGCATTCTTCTAGACACACATGTTTAATTTACCTACAAATTTACCTACAAGGTGATGGCAGGAGTGAAGGCAAATAGCGAATGTATAGTTTGATGGCACTTCTGCTTTTCCCTGCCAACGCTTTTCCTCTCCCTTTGTAGAGTTACCGTAACGGATGGACGCGTACGGCAGTGACAGCGCAATAAATCCCAATCAGTGTCGACAGTCGTTGCATTCTTCGAGCGGTGTGTCACGGCGCATAGTGCCTGCTTTAAAACTGGCTATCACGACCACGTGCCATTGAACTGGGTAGAGGACCCAAATGAGAAAAAAACTTCGGGCCAGAATCTTTTCGGAATTTCCTTCCTTTCCTGTTGCTAAGACGCAACTGAAAACGAGCTTGGTGTCTGGTGGGTTTAGCCGGACGTGGAACTCGACACTGGAAACAGCCGAGTTGCTATACCGGTGTGGTGGGCTCGGCGCATGGCCGTCAAGGTTTTCCTGTTGTTACTTCTCTCCACAGATTACAAACGCAATTGCGGCACGTTGTGTGTACTATACGTGAGAGGAAGCAGTTTTTTTTTTTTTTTGCTACTGCCCCTCCCATTGTGCAAAACGTGTTTGGGCGAAATCATTCCATGGGATCACACTGCTTCTATGTGTACTTCGCGTACAGTGTCAATACCGCGTGTGGGACAGTGCACACGATATCCATTAAGCTATTGCATCGTAAGCTGCCATCTAACTCTCCCTTTTCCTGTCTCTATCCTTTCCTCTTACCCCGGTGAGAAGTAGCGGGCTAAAGAAAACACCTTTATTTCATCCGTTTTACAGGACGCGGGAGGGGGGAGAGGAGGTCGCTGCCATTCCAGCCCCCGTGGCCTAGGAGACGGCCGAAATGCCTTGTAGCTCGGCAGCTCTCTCGGCCGGTTGGGTCGCGCAATCTTGCTCGTGGTGGTCTGAGCTGAGCAGAAGGGCTGTCCATTTCTTTTAGCTTTCTTCTTTGACGGATTTCGAAGGGTTGTGCCTGGGGACACGCCCAGGAGATGTGTGGCAGTTCGGCTCTATTGTAACATAATGTACGTAATTTCCTGTGATTTCCGGGATAAAAACCTGCTGCAGGACACTGGGTTCGGATGCGTGTTGGTCAGGACGCGTCTCCACTCCACTTCCTAGGAGTCTAGAGAGACCTTCCTTTGACCAAACTCTCTTTATTCCCCTCATTGAAACATCTCCGTCCGTCCGTCCGTCCGTCTGTCTGTCTGTCTGTCTGTCTGTCTGTCTGTCTGTCTGTCTGTCTGTCTGTCTGTCTGTCTGTCTGTCTGTCTGTCTGTCTGTCTGTCTGTCTGTCTGTCCGTCTGTCTGTCTGTCTGTCCGTCTGTCCGTCCGTCCGTCCGTCCTTCCGTCCGTCCGTCCGTCCGTCCGTCCGTCCGTCCGTCCGTCCGTCCGTCCGTCCGTCCATCCGTCCGTCTGTCTGTCTGTCTGTCTGTCTGTCTGTCTGTCTGTCTGTCTGTCTGTCTGTCTGTCTGTCTGTCTGTCTGTCTGTCCGTCTGTCCGTCTGTCCGTCCGTCCGTCCGTCCGTCCGTCCGTTCGTCCGTCCGTCCGTCCGTCTGTCTGTCTGTCTGTCTGTCTGTCTGTCTGTCTGTCTGTCTGTCTGTCTGTCTGTCTGTCTGTCTGAGTACCCTAAGAGCCCGTTAGGGCATTACATTAAGGGTGGGTGGGAGGGGGAGGTCAAGCGTAAGTACATTGTGTACAATGCAAATAATAAAGGAAGACATTAGGAACAATAAAAAATGATCTAAACGTCGAACAGAAACAAACAAAACAGAAAAAACAAAGAAAAGAAAGGAAGGAAAGAGAAGCGGAGTTTATGCAATATTTGGTAGCGCGAAAACGGATAAGAACTTACAACGCGATGGAGACGACCAGTACCCATCAGAACACGAGTTTAAAAATACAATGGAATAATGATTTAAGTAAACAACCCACAGAAATACATGTAAGATGAAACCGAATGAATGTTATACAATACCAAGCGCACGAAAACACCAAGTAAATATCCAAGCATATGTGGGTTCAGACAGGTTGATACACTCTAAAAAAGGTTAGCAGTGTTGCATGAAATGATGAGGATTCCGTAAGCGAGACAGTGTTTGAAGGTAGCGGGTTCGATTCGGCAATAGGTAAAACTAGAGGCGAATTTTGATAAGCGTTAGTCCGGGCAAATATAGGTTTTACTTTATGAACATGGTCTGCGCGGGTTGATATGGGGGGTGGGGGGGAGCGGGAAGAATATGAGCAGGAGCGAATGAAATGTTGCTATGGTAAAGAGTATGGAAGAAGGACAACCATGATAATTTTCTGCGCATGTCAAGAAAAGGGAGATTGAGTGATTTATTTAAGCGGACACACTTTGATATCCAGAGAATGAAGATAAGATGAACCGCGCAGCTTTATTTTTGACTGATTGGAATAGATTCGTGAGATTAGAGCGACGGAGTTGCCAAATTATGTACGCATATTTTAAAGAGGGCCTGATAAGAGAACTGTCTGCGCGAAGTTTCGTATCTGTGTTCACAAGGTGTAAGCGCCGTTTCAGATAACCAAGTTTTTTACACGCTTTTGTGGTAATGTGTTCAATGTGAGCATTCCAGCTTAAATTGGAGGTGAGCAGAACACCCAAGTACTTGATTGAGGATACTGAGTCCACAGTAATACCGCATATTTTGCACTGTTCAGACCTAAGTCCAGTAATCGAAGCAAATTTTACGTGTTTAGTTTTGGCTTTGTTAATAGTTAACGCATGGCAGATAAAAATGTAAGTCTATCTATCTATCTATCTATCTATCTATCTATCTATCTATCTATCTATCTATCTATCTATCTATCTATCTATCTATCTATCTATCTATCTATCTATCTATCTATCTATCTATCTATCTATCTATCTATCTATCTATGATAAATATTTATGTGTAATCTTCATTGATATGAAAGCACTGGCAGGAAATGAACGCTTTTTTGAGGAACCTGAAAAAAAAATATTGAACGTTCACAAGATGAAAGCATAAACTGGCAGCACCAACGTGCTTAGAATAGGCGCAAGAAATCAGCTCTATTGATCGCTCCGAAAATATTGACACTTGCTGCTATGATGTCTAGTTGCTGTAATAACTTGTGAGCTTATCTTCTTGTCTGGAACTAGTTTTTCGACAATATTTGGCAGAAAAAGAATTTCTTATCTCTTTCGAGTCGCCCTTTCGTTCCACTGCAAAGTCCTGTGCCCTCAGTGAACGATGCAAGCACTGCCTGCTCGCTAATTTACGCCGCACGAAAGCAGAGTGACGTTAATTAAATCGTGATCTTTGGGCTATAGTAGTTGGCGCCACCAAGGAAATTAGGTGTTCGTGGTGTTCTCCCAATCAAGAGCGCAGGGGCAGAAATTAGCTTAACCTGACGGGTTCAGACAGAGATGAAGTAGCTGAAAATGTTTGGCAATTCTACGTGTTTCTCCGTTCGTCCTTGTCTACATTGTCTTGCATCTTTCTTGCAGCATAAAGAACCAACTAGCCCAGTGACAAATGCTATTCCCTTTTCCTTCATATTCTCGGTTCACGTCTTCAACTCTTTCCTTCAGCGCAGATTAGCAAACCGGAGGTGCGTCCGGTTAATCTCGACACATTTTCATTCTTTACTTTCTTTCTCTGTTTCTCTTTCCTTCTTTCGTGACGAGTTTCGGACATAAGAGCAGGGCATTAGTTTGCCCTTCCTGAGAGGGGCGCCCGGAACGCTGCTTGTCTGGAGGAAGCGCGTACGACTGCTGTCATAAATTTATTTTCCTGGCCTGTCGTTGTTTCTGTTCAGAGCTCGTGTCAGTTTCCAACGGATTTCTAGTTATCGGCCGTACAACGTTTGTAACTTTCAATATGAATCTTCCTCGTTTTGCGGGACAAACGTGTCCTTTTTTCTGCCGACGGTAGTGTACACATAAATGCATGAGCAAGCAGACGTGCATGTGCGCTTGCGCAGTACAAGCGGTGTTTAAAAGTACGCGGATGTCTCAATAAATCAGTTGTAAGTCCGGCGTGTGTTTGTGTGTGTGTGTGTGCGCGCCTCCTTCTGGTCCTGCGTCTTGCTTTTCCCTGGTTGTTTCGCTTTAAACACGAACCGGTTGGCCCAGCAATTCACGATTCGAAGCTTTACGCGGTCAAGGAAACAGTAAATCTTCAACACGATAGAATTGCCGAAAGCCGGAAAGGGTAACTGGAAATCTCTGGGAGACGAAGTTGTCATTGTTGCTGTATAGGTGCTGACCAAAAAGGCGATGAGAACGACTACGGCGACGTTATACACATATGTTGCTCGTCCAAGCTTTGTAAACAGGAAAAAAGGCGGAACGTAAAGCACTGAATTATATGGTTATAGCATAGGAAAATACATGAGAACTTCGATATTCGCAGATCTCACGCGCGATTGTCGTTGCCAACGCGTTCATCTGTGCCCATAGTTGGTGAACGAGAAAATCAACCAACAAAAAGCTTTCGCCGGGGTTTTTCTATGTCTTCCAGCACTTTTGTAAGGGGTCCTCACAAGTTGGAGCCAGCTCGACGTCTTTCTTACGTTTGCGGAGTGTGTGCATTCTCTTACTGTCAACAGCAAAGCCCGAAACCCGGTCTTGAAGCACTTTCCCCAACATTCTTGAAGCAGTGTCGTTCGATTCTGTCGCTCGAATGACGACGCCTCACATTTCCTCGGCAGCCGGCTTCACGTTAAAAGTTTCTGTCAATGACGCGTTCAAAATAGAAGAACAAAATTAAAAGTAGCCAGGCTTTACGTTCTCGTGCTACGAGTGTTTCCCCATCATTTCTTGAGACTCAATCTCAGACTTATCTCCCACAGCTCCGAGCACAATGTCCTCTTACTTTCTTCTTCTTACTTTTAGCAGTCAGGGAAGGCTTTGGTTGTCTCATACCTTGAGTCTCCTGCTTCACTTCTACTTATATCGCTCCTCAAAACACAAACAAAAATTGTAAAGTATAAGGAAACAAAATTTGGAGAAGAAAGTAGACACTCGCAAACGGCTTGCAGCGAAGGAGGATTGTGAAGGCGCGTGTAGATAGGATTGACGTTTCCTGTCGATTTGATCGAGATCAGCGGTGCAGGAGCATCGGTTCTTCCGAGCTGTTCAAACTTCGAGTATTTTGTTTTCAAAAGAAATCAGCCTCTTTTCATGGCGGGAGCTGGCCTCCGTTTGTCGCAACGGGATCGTATAAATGCAAGGACGCGCTCTTGTTTGCCGTGTTCCTTCTCCTCCATCAAATCAATTCTTCGGTGGCGAAGTACGTAGTGTGTTTCCACATCTTTTAATTCCGACGAAAAAATAATAAAACTTCAGCTCAGAATAACAGCCACTTTTTGGCGCTCCGAAGAAGCTTCGAAGCATTCTCCTCTTTTCCTTTCTTGCAAGCTCCGCGTGTGAGAGCGTTATAACATTATCGTTCACGTCAGAAGAGTTCCCAGTTTTCTACTTTTACTACCTGTTTGAACGCTTCCCGGTAGCCGTAATGTTGTCTGAGCATTCTATTTTCTATTATAGCTTCAAGGTAGGGCACTGGCGTCACGTAATATCAGGTAACAAAATCCGCTTTTTGAATCTTTTCAAATATTCTTGGGTAGTTTTATAGGGCGTTGCATGGTGTGTGAGGCAGGCAAAAGAAATAAAGAACACGATTTGATGCTCCTATATGTGCACGTAAATTTGAACCTGTAGGGTCCCTATGCGACACTTCTTGAGCTTAGTTTCACGTGAAGCCATAGTGCTTGAAAGTGTGAGAGACGTGCCAAAGTGGAACAAACTGATAAAAACGCCCAGGCCTGTAAGAAGGCCGGGTAATCGCAGCTCAGTCACAGAGGGACGAAGCGTTGATATCTGTCGGGAAATGAATGGCACTGAACATGATCTTTAAAATGTGCACCAAGTGCGTGCCATGAACTTGGTCACTGACGTCGTTTTTCGGACCACGGGCGATCGGACGCGTCGCGAACGACGCCAGAGCGTTGTTCGGAAAAGTTCGCCTTAAGTGCTCGTTGGCACTTAGTCGCCGCTGGCAACCACGTATGTAAGCGTTGCTTGAGGCTCCTAGTTTTTTCTTCTTGACTTGCTTACGCTCGCCGTGCCACAACCAGAATCCTTTTTGCGCATTTTGCGTTCCTGAATACCTCGTTTGGTGCCGTCTTCTGGGCGTTTGCTATGCGCAGACAACACTCACACGAACGTAAACAGATGCTCGGCTCCGCACAGGCTGCTGTCGCTGCCCCCAAAACAGAGACTGCAAATAAAAATGTGACGTAGCATACAGAATAACATGATAGGCTTCTGTCAGTCGGCCATTTCATTTTCTTTTCAGGCTAAAGTGCCGGATAAGCGCTGAATTTTTGTCTACCGGCTGAATATATCGGCTAGTCCATTAAACTTTAAGCCTCATTGCAAAACGTTTACAAAATAACCATCGAAAAAAATTATAGGTGATATTTAGCGATGACATTTCCATAAAGCGATGCTTTATTGTTTCATCTAACTCAAGTATCAGTATTGTATTTATATTGACGTAAGTATTCTCTCTTATATAACTCATTGGATTTACAATGTGCGCAGGTGTTCGCATGATAGAACATTGTTCACTCGAAGCGTTAAGTAAGAAATTAAACACTTGTGGTCTTAATTCATGAAAATTATGTCTATTCTAAATGTTCTTCGAGAATTAGAAATATCGTTTTTTAAATTCAGGCAAGTTTCGGCAATCGATCGCTCGACTTGATTTTGTTCTCCTGAGCTCTTCGCCTTTATAAAAACCGACTGATACAATTCCGCTACATCGAAGACGTCGGCAACTCTTGCCACCTGATTTTCCCCAACATTTGATTGTCGTCTAAGCAAATCCACTCAGCGAGACCCCATCCTCGGCTTCTCGCGGAAAAATTACACGATATGAACACCTTTGTACGGACTCTTTCGCGTCTATTTTGGCCGTGTGCAGAGGCGCATACGTCGGAGCCTTCCGACATTTCTCTCGTTAAGCAACTTCCGGACGCGGCCGCACTCTATGTACCACCACTGGTACAGCCAAACAGACAAGCCTGCTTTCGGGGAGAGCCTGCAGCCACCGTGAGTCTTGACCGAGACTTGCTCGCGGATGCCGGCGCTGCAATGTTGCATGCGAATCCCTGGCGTCCGAACGAAACTCGTTCGGGACTCGGCTCATGAGAGATTCATGGAGGCGGCCAGCATAGCCAGCGTGATCAGTCGGGATGTTGTCGGCCCTTGATTATTCTTGCATGGCGGGGCTGTCGACGCTGGACAAGCCATCCTTCCGGATAAAGCAAAGCAGCCGCTGTGCTTGGCCGCCTACTTCCTGCGCCGGCAGACCGAACGGTACCGAGAATTTCCCTCGCGCTGCCACTGTCGCCGAATCGGAGATTTGTTATTTCCACTCGCAAGCCAGCTTGCCTGCGCAGCTTGTTCCCCAGTTTGCGTGTTTCTTTATGTTGTACATATATCCTGCATCGCGTAGAGACAAATAAGAAAATGTGGTCGCACGCCCTCGACGTCGTCGTTCCCGTGTGCCCCTTGCCGTGCGTTCGATAATAAGTACAAATTTGCCCGGACAGGAATTGCACGCAGGATACCGAGCTTTGTGTGAACTCTTGGCGTTTGTAGGACGTGTGTTTGCTGTGGAGCAGGACGCGCGCGTTGCAGCATTCGCGAAGAGAAGTATGACAAATGCCAGTACCAACAGTAACACATATATCTACTACGATAAGTGACAAGGCAAACGTGTGTTTGGCCGAACAGTATGTGAAATATCGCTGTCGTGTCAATCTTCAAAGCAAGGTTCGTAGGGGGTGCTTAATATTTGAATTAGACGTTGACAAACTGTATACATCGGGCAGTACAGAGTCAGCGAGAAATCGTTCGCTGCAATGTTTCAGAAGGCTCTGTTTGTATAGATGGCTATCTGCCAGCTGGAAGCTTTTTCTGCCAGTATGAATAATGCCGGCTCTCATAGCAGTGACCAATATCCCGCGATCATTTCTCTCAGTCTCCATACGGCGACCGATTCGAATGCGCGTTGTGTGTCAGGTAAACGTAATGACCTTAGTCAAGCTCTGGGAGACGGGTGACGTTTCCGAATTATTTTTTTACTTTGTTGATAACCATCAAGAATGCTGAACTTGGCTTGGTCGTTGTGTACCCCTCTTCTACGTCATCATCATCCCTCATCCAGCCTTTACGTCGCCTTTCCTCCTCCCCACGCGCAGAGTAGCAGAATAGAGCAGGCTAGCTTAGGCTGACCTCTCTGTCTTTCTTCAAATAAATCCTCTCTCTATCTCTATCAGCACCAAATGATTCTAAATGAGCGCTTTATGTCACGAAGTGATGGCACTCAGGTGCTCTCAGTTTAATTTTTTACAACGCTCAATTCATATACTAGCTTTATTATTATTGCCAAACTAAATTTAGACTTCGAATGAGGGCAAAGCAAAGCCACCTGCATTTCTGGATGTGCAAGTGAGCGAGTGAGTCAATAAAATTCAGAAACAGCAAACACGTGCCGTTGCTTAATACAAGGGTCGCGTTAAGAGTGTTCGGTCCAAACTACAATGAAGTGATTTTGAAGGAAATCACGCGCAACGATTTCACTCATGACTGGAAGATAAACTAACAACCAGATGGGTACCCATTGTTAGATAGTAACATTTGCGTGTAGTATCTCTGACTATTTTTTTTTACCATTCATAGACCGGTGTTACCATGACAGTTGATGAACAGGGATGGTCCTTGTACTGGCGTGGTTTTCTGGCCAATTTTTACCGTTCAGTTATACCACATAATGAAATTTCACAGCTGGTTGGCTCCCGTTCCGAACCAGTTGCGGCCGGCTGAGAAATTATCATATTGGCACAATACGACACTTTTATCTGTATAGGGGGACATAAAAATTGGGCCATTTCTTATTTGGATAACGAACTTTTATGTTTGGGAGGTGTATATAGTCTGATGCAGTGAACGTAACAATAAACAACAAAGACAAGCTCTAACTTCTAACTAAGGAATTATTTGTTATTTCGGTAAAGTGTACTGGTTACAAAATCAAGTACAAAATCAGTTCTGACTGATTAGGTATTTAATCGTAATTCGACGTTCATTAATTTTGCGGAAATAGGTTGTATATTAGGAGACAAAACGATGGTAAAACGTTGATTTATCGTATTTCGCTTTGACACCCTAGCGCGGGTACGTCACTGTGACGTCACTGATTCCAATTTATTTTTATTATTTGGAACGTCGCGCGGGCGTCACTAAAAGTTAATAAAACTGTGTAATTTCGGTCTTTCGGCTTTTTACAGTGCAACGTAGCCAATATCTGCTGATAAAACATTAGCTAGGCCGCAGCAGACCCCGTCAAAATCCATAACATCACGGCTGGCTGGTGCAGGAATTTCGAGGCAGCATCATCATCAATCTCTCTGACTTAAGAATCCTCTTCGCCCGGTAAGAGTGTTGTGTTTTGGTATTGTGGAAGCTCAATTTGCTAATACAGCTAGAACAGTTTTTTTTTTTTCTTCTCTTTAGTGTTCCTTTAACAAAATAGCAAAAGCAAAAAAAACAAGCTAGAGGAAGTACATCAATGAAAGCAAGAAAGATACCGGCTCTGTGAAGGATATGTAAAAATCATCGCGATCGCCAAGGGCTCATGATGGCACCGCCCGAAAAGCAAAGTGTTTTGCCTTATATGGACCCGGATGGCTTCCTAGCGCAACCTTTGTACCCTATTGTGCTCGGTACATATTGTGCGCGGAGTCTTGGGGTGCGCGTCGCTGGGAGGTCGATAGGCTTAGCCGAGCCTAACTCAAAACATTCAGCTACGTCTTCACAGTTGTGGGGCAGGCCCTGGCGGTGAAATCACACAGTTTTCCACTGCATTCGCGAATGAACTTGGGCTGTACTCTCTTGCAGCTCCTGTCGCTGATCTCCAAAACTGCCCCTTTCTCTCCGGAATGACAATGGCGGTGGTCAGCGACGAACTGCTGATGGAAGGGCACCAGAGCCCAGTTGAGCGTCAATGTCGGACAGATCCAACCCCGAAATCCCGCCCAGCAGGCCGCAGCCATGGCGTAGAGCTGAATTTGTTATTTGTTGTCCCCACGATGGCCACTGAGCGTTTTGCAGCTCCTGACGCTGATTGGTCAGAAAGTTTAGCCGTCCCATATTGAGCAGAAAAGTATGTTGCAAACGTAAGCGCAGAGTCGTCAGCTCTCAACTGTTCAGCATTGAAATTTGTCTCAACAGAGACGAGGAACGATGAAGCGTCGTGTTCACAAAAGTGCGTTCTTTCTCTTGATGGTATGACGACTTCACCGCAGCAAAGCAAGGTTATAGATTCACTCATTTCGTATACAGTTGCTAAGCTACGCACTTAGGAAGCACCATTGGAAACAGGTCGATAGGAATAAAGAAATGTGGCACAACGAAATCTGGCATCGATAAAGAAAAAAAGGTAACCATGGCATTAGCATACATGATGCTGTTTTCGCGTGAAATTCGTGGACAATTCGTGTCTGGTTAGAGAATCTACTAACAATAAAATGCTGTTGGTCCGCTAGAAGTGTTTGCTCCGTCTGCTTCCTGTGTTTGTATTACATTAAGCTTTGCGCCTCTTCAATATAACCGTTGCCGTACGTATGTTGCACAGTCTGAAAAGAAACGCCTATAATGGATTCGTGGAAAATACAACGACATAAGGTAAATCTTGTTTTGTCGTAGTCTTTGTCACTTCAGCGCTACTGGTTACTGCTATTGATCGTGCGCGTGCTAGTTTACATATTCATAGAACACTGGTCCTCGTATGACTATTTGGTTGTATTACTTCTTTATTTTCAAATTGCTGTCGCGATTGGAACGCTGACAACACACCTATACAGATAGCAGAAACCATACTGCAATTTGTTGCGACACAGCTCAATATAATAGTAAAAAAAAAAGGAATGGCACATTCGCTCGTACAACTACACAAACTGAAATGGTGTAATCATGTGATTCTTTTAAAAGCGAGTAATAATTTCCGCAGAAAAAACAAAGAGGCTCCGAGTTTTTTGAAAGTAACCTGTGACAATGTCGGGTATTAACGCTGCGAATTTTTTCCCTCGAAAACGATTCCAAGCATGATATCCACAAACTCACTCACTCCGCGATCGCGGAGGCTTGAAGTCTCCGGGATGGCCTAACTTCGGCAAGTGTGCACAAACATACCGAACTAAAAAGCCGTGTTAATAGCCTAACTTGACGGGAGGAAGGGGTGTAGCGGAGGCTTAGCCTTTACACGTGTAGCCATGTCTTCCCCTTGTGGCCACGTATGCTTGGCGACAACCGTCTCATAGACCCTGCTTCATGAAAGCGGTCCGTTCTGCTCAGCTGATGCATCAGGTACCACTACTGAACTCTGGGTTGAAGTTGCGCACTGGCCTTAGATGTGTTTTGCGTCGCCATTTGAACGCACTGGGTCTCCAATCCATGAGGCACCTGCAATATAATTTCTGTCTTTATGCTCCCCACTGTTATACCCATTAATTTATATCGCGGAAACAAGCCTGTGGATGTACACATAACACAGGTAACCATCTTTATACTGGTAATGAAATTTTCTAGAAAAAAATTGTGTTTGCTTTGATAACTGGCCGGCGTTTATTCCTATGGAATGGCTATGCGCACAATCCTTGTAAGTGCACGCCCTCACTGCTTCACTGAAAACTTGCCGATTTCGTTTGACTGAAAGTAAATTCCTTACCCCGTGTTCCCGCCTCGGATAGAGAAATAAATGTTCCAAGTTCCCCACGACGTATGGGTAGCCAGTCACTCATTCCTTTTAAGAGATTATTTAGAAACGCGAGCCACGGAAATAATCGGCGTCTCTGTCACTTTGATGCCAATTTCCTTGGCAATGGATCTTTTAAGGAAGGTAGAGTCAACATTTTAGCGAATAATTTTCTTTTCTGCGTAATCTCTCACATGCAATCTTTTTTTCAGGGTAAGCTAAAGATACTGTACGTGAATATTCTGGGTGCAACATCAAAAGTTTCACCCCGACGCTTCGATGAAACTCCTCTCTGGGAGATTCGGCATCACTTTTACAGAACTTTATATTAATAGCTGTCGAAATTGTTACGCTGTGATGACAGAGTTACGTAATAGACCCAGTCTTGTAGTCAAAGTGAAAGAAAGGTACACAGTTCTATCATGGTAGTTGCGTAGGATCAGTAAACTGTTCCATACTATTTTTTTCTCTTTGGCATGTTTTCCAACGAGCACATTTTTTTCCCTGGGGCGCACTCTGCAATGAAATGTACCGTGCACATGTTCAGGAAACAACACAGACAACGTCGGAACATCCCCTCCTTCTTCTGTCGCTCTTTACTTACCCTCACACCCCGTAGCCTGAGACTGAGCTCCCAAAGTCAGTAAATGTGCTTTTAAATGCGAAGCATTTCTTTGGAAGTGGAAGCCAAGGTCAAACGCGAGGCTGTCCAATGTCACAGAGTTTGTCGTTGATGCGCGCGCACCCCATTCGCTCGCTCACTGGCCGCGTTTGGCTCGGCCTTGCTCCTCGCGCATGCGCGCCTTCTCCCGTGCACCCGCTCGCAAGCCGCTACTGGCTTGGCGTGTCTCTGTTTCACTCACCGGTGTGGATGTGACAGCCACAAATAGACGTAGCTTGGTTGCGCTAGCTGCGCTACGTTGCGCATGTGCCTGTACTTACACATACAACAATGATCCCTCGAAAGTATTAAGCAGAAGACGAGCGTAAGCGTACAAAGGCTCTGCAGAGACTACGGAAGTATGTGATGCGTACCGAAGTGGCCAGGCAGGAGGCGAGCCGATCGGCCGACGAGATGCGCGGGGCCGTGGTGCGCGAGCAAGAAGTGACGCGCGGCCGAGAAACAGCAGCAGGCCAAGGGAACGGCCGCTGAACGTGCCGCCGGGACCAAGCGGTGCCAATTCAGGGACCGGTACTTGCGGGAAGGCGTCTGCGGCCACCGCTGGTTCTGATCGTACGTCGTCAGGGTGTAGTGGCCTGCACATGTGGCGGTCCTCGAGCGAGCGTTTTACCCGCAGGATGCAAGTTAGTTCTAGTTTTTGCGCCACCCGTGAGGGATGAATACTTCGCATTGACTTAGATAATCATCGAGGGTGGTTGCTGCCATATCTTTCTTTCTTTTTTCATTTTCTGTCTCTTGCACTATCTCCTGATGTGCGTGTGCGCGCGTGGAAGGGGGGAGGATAGAGGGAGCGGTACTATTTTTCTACTGTGTTGAAGTGTGGTTTTCATATTTCACTTAACCCATGAAGCAAAGAAACCACTAAAGTGGCATCCACAGTGGGCGTCTGTATTAAAATTTGCAGAACTAGTTAGCGTGCAGTTTCTGATCATCGATGACTGCAGTTGTAGACGCACCGAAGCATGTAACAAAAAGCAAACACGACAGCTGTTGGACGCAGCGCACTGAGGCTACTATTTTAGCGTACTTTAAACAATCCATGAGGCGTCTGGAAAATCAGCCTGACTTCGCTCGTATAGTTCCTTCCGACACGGCAAGCATAAATTAGCGTCCTTTCGTTCTGTCCACCGAAGTGGCTGACAGTTTCCGATGAAAGGTCCGACAACACCGACAGCGCACAATTTTGCAATGACTCACTTCGGGGAAACAAGTATTCGTGCTCTCCACTTGAGCGTTACTGCTCCCGAAGCCTTCGAACCCTACGCCATAAATGCCAGACGACGCAGAATGTACTTAAAAAAGAAGCGGGGAAGATATCTAGTCCCGTGATGTTATCATGCTACCCTCTATCCGCGTCTTGAGTAATTGAGTTAAAGCTTCCGGACACCGGCACCCGGGCTAAAATTATCAAGTCAGGCTCGCCTGGGGGCGATTGCACTCCAGACGTGCAGCGCACGTGCGTAAACTCGAACTTACGATCCGTGAGGGCGGTGGAGGACGCAGGAGGAACCGGGATGGAAACTAATTTCCTGTCCCTGGGTCGGAAAACAGCGCCGCGCATTGGCATAATGCGGACTTGTCTGTGGGAGAGAGCGCGGATGGGGGAGAGCCGGCGGCCAATCGCCGAGCGCGTCCGCCACTTTGATCAGCTCACAAACCGGACTGTGCCGAATTAGACGTCGCATGTGCCGGCAAGATAGTGATGTCCAAGAGATAAAATGAGAAGATCGAATAAGAAGCTGCGGTAAGCGCGAGTTGATTAATCATGCTGGCTTTTGAAGGTTTCTCATACAGTTTCTACATACTGCACGAAACGACGCAAGACTTACCTCGCATAATAACGCTTGTCGGCTTCGCGTTGTGGGCGACACTTCAACTGTTTTGGCCACATCTAGAGCTTTTCTTCTCTTTATTTTTGTGTGTGAGTGGTCTCCTGAAATTTGTTTCGGTAGTCTTCTACAGCGCTTAATTAACTAATTAATTAATTCATTCATTCATTCTGTGCGGACCAATGCAATATCTGTGAAGGATTTCTCAGATACTTGTTCACCTTAAGTAAACTAATGGCAGGTCCTATGATACTTCGTACGCAGACTGAAAAGCGCGCACTATTTAACCGCTATAAAGGAAAACAATCACTTTGAATTTTGCACACAGAAACAGAATAGTGCAGCTCACTTTACAGAATAAATTTGATGCAAGAGACGCCTGAACAACGACAGACAAGAATAACAACAGACCCGCCCATCTTATACTCCGAGGTTTTCACAGTGCAGAAAATTGCCGTTCACGCGGATGTTCAAACTGATGAGTTTACTGATTAATTTGCGCGAACAAAACCTAGCGAAATATAACATTTCAATAGCTGATAGTCCTGAATGCACTTGTGGCCACGCGGATGAGGATGTACAGCATTTTCTGGTACAATGTCCACGACACACACAGACAACGCTTAGCACATGATTTAGTGAGATTAGATTGCAGGCCCTTAGGAAAATCTAGGTCCTTGGCCAACACACTCATTGCAAGGACCAGCGTTACTGGCCGGTCAAAGATTTCTAGAAGTGACTAATACTCTCGGAAACTATTGAGTAGAGCATTTAAATGTGATAAGTGCATTATATGGGATTTTTTTTTTACCTGACTGTGTCCAATTCAATGCCTGGATTCATGTACCTTCATTTGGATCAAAACCGTGCATTCTTATGCGTCCTGATTTTAGTTTAGTTATGTCTCCGGACTTTGTGTCTACTTCCATGTACCTATGTGATTGAAGTTTGGCTAGTGTGCTTCTGAGTTGACTTCCAGTTTTAGTGTGGCATTACTGTACTTATGTAACTGGACTTCGCATTTTTATGATTCGGAGTTGACTTCCTGTTTTAGTGTGGAATTAGTGTACTTGTGTGACTGGACTTTGTGCTGTTATGACTTCGAGATGACTTTTAGTTTTAATGCATTTAAGTTAATACTTTTTTAAAATCTTTATGCAAAAAGGAGTAGTTGATGCCATTACAGGCGACAGTACCTCCTAAGTGCCATATGATAGGAAAAAATAACTTGAACTGGATAATAGTTTTGTGCAGAACCGTGCAATGAAAGAACTGCGACCAGATAAGCGCAAAACCCGCGAGAACCGCTACAGGAGAATCGAGCTACAACATATTAAAGATGTCGGCCGCATTTCGATGGGGGCGAAATGCGAAAACACCCGTGTACTTAGATTTAGGTGCACGTTAAAGATCCCCAGGTGGTCAAAATTTACCCGCCGTGGTTGCTCAGTGGCTATGGTGTTGGGCTGCTGAGCACGAGGTCGCGGGATCGAATCCCGGCCACGGCGGCCGCATTTCGATGGGGGCGAAAACACCCGTCTACTCAGATTTAGGTGCCCGGTAAAGAACCACAGGTGGTCGAAATTTCCGGAGTCCTCCACTACGGCGTGCCTCATAATCAGAAAGTGGTTTTGGCACGTAAAACCCCATAATTTAATTTTTTTTTGTCGAAATTTCCGGAGTCCTCCACTACGGTGTGCCTCAATATCAGAAAGTGGTTTTGGCACGTAAAACCCCATAATTTAATTTTTTTTAATATACTAAAGAGGCAAAGATATATATGCGTGTAATCTTGTGGCTGCGCTGGTAGAGAAGCTGGAGGGAAGCATAAATGTCGCAACTGTAGCTAACAAGAACGTATACCGTAAGAGTATAGGCGTCTAGACGGTGTTGTAAGTGCCATTATAGAAGCACTAAGGCGCCTTCATGCGAGTTTTCAAAGCCGAGCGTCTGGCTAGCATTAGGCCTACGCAGGCTCGACTTATCGACTGTCATATACTGTCAGGCTTAACAGTGCCTGATCGTCCCAAGTCGGCCAGCGGGCAATTAGTTTTTCGAGAGGGGAGCCTGACGACGATTGTTAAACTACGCACGACGTCGTAAAATAAGTCAGGCGGGGAAGAGTGAAAGAGCTGGCGACGTCAACACGACGTCGCAGAGCATTTCGAAAGAACGTTCTTCCACACTGTGTACAATCCGCGGACCAATGAAGCCAAGGAAGCTCCTTTTTTTGCTTGGGGGGGGGGGGAGTAACTGCTGCCATGTGTAAGTTATTTTACTGCGACAACAGTTTACAACTTAAACCTGCGTTTGCTGTGTCCATTCGTACTCATCCTTACGTACGCCGCCGACGACGGCGGCTGTAGCCGTCACCGAAGTGTCCGTACGAACGTGAATGTATGAAACTACAAGGCGCATGCGACCGGGCAGCGCTGCATGTCGGTGCACTGCGTACAGCGGGGAGCAGCACGCGCGTACTGCCGCAAGTGCGCGTCGAATAAATGGTGCGTTGCGCTGTCGTCTGTTGCAGGAACCACTCCAAAATAAAGGAAGATAAGCTGAAGACGAAGTAATGGAAATGCGGGCTTTTTTTTTGCATTTTTCAGGGTGTGCACATCTTGTAAACACGTGCACGTACGTGTTTGCACACACGTTCAAGCTAGAGGTATAGTGATATTAGCGCCAAATTTATGTAAATAAGGTGCTACATCTGCAACATATGGCATCGCTTGGAAAACCGCGTTAAAATATGTGCATGGCCACGATCCGACCCGCTTGCGCGAGACCAATACGCACAGTCTATAATAACCGATGGTTCACGTACGTGCTAAAAAATACTGAAAACAAACCCTGCATTTGTAAGAATTCACAGCGAATTGATCCGCGCGCGTTGATACGTCAGGCCCATCGCATCGTCGCTGTTCGGAAAGTATATATATGCCCTATTTTTATGGAAAATGCTAAAACAACGCACATTTCAGTTACTCCACCCTTAGCTTATCTTCTTTTGCTTGGGAGCCGTTACTGCTACACGCGACAGCACCTCACGCCATTTATTCGACGCGCATTTGCGGCAGCATACTCGCGGGCTTCTCCCCGCTTTATACGGAGTACACGTACATGGCGCGCTGCCCGGTCGCCGCCATTCGTGCGTACACCATATACAACCCCGTACGATTATGCACGGCGGGCGATGCTTTCAGTTGTGTTCATCTTCATCCTATGAGACGCATAATCTCATGCAAATGCTTATGCATCGCAAAAGTCACAACGTTAATCTAATGCAATTTTTATACTTATGCACTACACTGTTCACAAGCTATACGCCGAAATGTAAACGCCAATTCAGGCGAACGTGCAATGGTAGACGTCTACGCAGCGGTATCACGTGGATGAAGGCGATGGGCGCTCATTCGACCAACATTTCCCTTGTTCCTCTCATTAAAACTTCTTCCCTTTCTTTGTGGAGGGAAATATGGCGATGTTAATTGTTGAACACACAGACGAATACGACGTATATATAAATACATGTAAGAATTGTAACGACGGCTCTGAATACCATTTACCAAACCAGCAAATCGGCAGTTTAGCCAGCCTTTAGTAAAATAAGTTCACTTTAAGTTTATTTTCATCGTAACGTTCGTGTCCCAGAAGCACAAATATATCCGGCGATACACCGAGCCAGCAGCAGTAACGCCAAGCCAGGAAGGGGGGGGGGGGGGGGGGGTGAGGACAGGCAAGGAAAACTTCGCTTATGAACATCTGAGCGATTTGATAGAAACTCACGGTGAACATAAACTGAGTTCTAGAAAACAATGTTAAATACAGAGGACTTCGGGTGCGCCCGTGAATTTCCTGCCACCCGGCTATCCCAGGGATAATGCCCCGAGGTAGTTTTTCAGCTCGGCAAAGATAGCAATATCTCTCCTAAGTAATGCCTAATGGTCCGTCGTAAAGAAACCAGCGATCTGAAATTGTTCGAAGAACGTAGATTTTGTCAGCAGTAATATCCACCGTGGCGGAGCGAAATAACGGAGATCCTGCACTAAATAGTAGCCTTCCCTCCGGGTGTGTTTACACGACGGTACATGGGTGATTACCTACAATTATTGATATTTGTGTCACTTATCAGTAGAGTCAATGCATCCAAAGTGGACCATTCGTTCAGTCTTATAAATAATTTTAGGACCAAACGGCGTTCGAACAAGGAGTGGATAAAAGACAGGAGTACAGCAATATGGGCGGCGCCTTATTCGCTGATTTCTCAAAGTTTACGCATTGTTCTCGGTGGTAAAAAAAAGGGGTTCTAGTACCTGTATTTGTTCTTGGAATGTAGAGTCATTGAGTGCGTTAGTGTGGACTCAGAGAGACGAACACGAAGTGCCTACACGCGTTTGTGGGCTTGTGCGTGAATACTGCGACATACGAAACTGCATGTTTTTCTCTTAACTTTTCTTGTAACACTTCCATCGTATTATGCGCATCTATCTGAATAGAGAAAATGAGCAGTCGGCGCCGACTACGGGTACCAACAACAACAAAAAAAAAAGAACACAGAAAAAAAGATGTTGCAGATCCAACGAGTTGGAATATATATACAACGAAGCCTTGTTTTAGTGCATAAAGTGTCGAAACACGAGTACACGAGCACACACAGAAGACGCAGGCATATGCAAATTACACCGAGACAATTGTTAAGCGTAGTTGCTGACAACTAGCGAGTACGACGGACACCCTGAACGCATCATGGTTTCAGAGGCAGCATGCGTATGCGTACGAAGCGCAATTAAAATCCATTCTATCCGCCAGAAGCGCTGGTTTCCTCATTACTGTGCAGCCGCGGATGGATGGATGGATGGATGGATGGATGGATGGATGGATGGATGGATGGATGGATGGGATGGATGGATGGATGGGATGGATGGATGGATGGATGGATGGATGGATGGATGGATGGATGGATGGATGTTATGAGCGTCCCCTTTGGAACGGGGCGGTGGGTTGCGCCACCAAGCTCTTGCTATTATACTGCCTAAAGTCCTACCTAGGTTAAACAATAAAGAAAAAAATAAAAGCACTATAAACTCCAACAACCAAATTTCCTGATCCCCTATTGCGAACTGTGCTTTTATTCGTCTCCGTTTTTTTGCCGTTTCCCTACTTTTCTCCCACCAATCCTCCAATCGCCACGTACTTCCTCACGGATGCGCGGAGGCGAGCGCCATCTGATGGGGCTGCAAGGTACCCAGTGGCGCGCGTGGAGCGCTTTCTATGTTGTGATTGGTTCGGCTATTGGGCAAAGAAAGAGCGAGGCCGCAGCGCCCACGGTCGCGAAACCCGGAGAGGTTAGCAAAGAAAAGCTTCGCTCTTGAAAAAACACGAGGCCAATTACTAGCAGCGGGAAACCATAGTCTCGCGAAGACACGCCGAAATGTGTTTCGCTGGAGAACCGCGTTTTGACTTGTGCAGGGCAGCTCAAACTACACCGTTACAGTGTGCCTTGTGAAATGTTATTTCGCCATTGCCTGCTTGCATACATTGTCTGCGTACCGTCCCTTTATATTAGAGGCCTACATTTGTTTTCTGGGCCCCAGATGTCCACAAGCTACTTTTTGCAGGTGTTTTGCTTGGGGTCCGTTCCCTAATTGACTGGGACGAAGAAAGCATTCATTAATTCATTCACCTATTTTAAGCATATGCAGCCCCGCTCAGAATACTAACTTTATGTGTTCCTGAGACGTGAAAGTGTAGCCGGACAGGAACAGTGGCAGGTGTGTGCGGCTGAATCAAAAGCTAAAGCCTTGCAGAACATATTTCTAGCAGCCATCGAGACGAAGAAAACTTAAGGGAGGCTCATGTGATCGTGTGGAAATTAATGCTTCGAGCTTAGAACTGCTTGTATATACTCTCATTGATGTTTACATTTTCGGTCCTCATGTACGAGTGTAAAGAGATTTCCAAGAGCGGCCTTATTCACAAATGCTCCGATATTGAGACTTGATTTGCGAAAGTATAAACAGCCTTTACTCGGTGTTCTGCGATTCAAAGGCAGCTCTGCAATCTCTCCTTTCAGCTTTGCGTAGTGGCTCACATGAACTGTTGGTGGCAGAGATGAGATTACACTACCCTCGAGCAGTTGACATGGGCCACGGCTGAGCGGCTATGTTTTCAGCGGCTGCCTGGGCACTGGAGCATCATTGGAAATGAAAGTGCCGACAAAACTACGCATGAGGCACATGGAGAACGCGAAAGCACCTCGATCCCATTGTCGAAAACGAATGCATCAGAGGCATTGCCCATACTATAACACTAAGATGGAATACACCAGAGTTCGCCGTGCGGTTCCTGTATGTGGTGGGTACAAATGTATAATTACATCTTTGGAGCAGTTTTACTCGGCATCAAGAAGCGTTCGTGTTCTGTCTACGAGTAGGAGTTTAATTTCACGAACTCCGTCTCATTCCTAATTGAAATGCCGGACAGTGCGTATTGCAACACATGTGGCCTATAGAAAAGCCATAAAACATCTCCTGTGTGACTGCCCAGCATATGAAGATGGAAAGATAAAGCTGTCCCTTCGGACAGCTTTAGAGCACTTGGATGAGAGACCTTTTACAAAAGAGATTATCTTGTAACCATGGCTTCGTGCATCTGTGACGTGCAAAGCCACGAAAGTGCTGCTGCGATGCTTGAGATGCACCAGCCCTTATGACCGCCTTTGATGAACTGAACAATGAATGCCTTATTGAGTGTGCACCCTGGCAAAGTGTTAACTTCTCTCCTCTTTCTCATCTTTCAGACCCATTTGCCCCTTCCTCTGTGCAGGGTAGCCAACTGGGCTCAGCCTGATTAACCTCCCTGCCGTTTCCCTATGACTTCTCTTTCTTTTCTCTTTTCTCTCTCTACTTAGTGTGTGATGTTACCAGGCGTATGATTATTACAGGCAGCATTGGCTCGACTTCAGCGATTTACCGTGACAACTGAGACATATGCAAAGGTTGGTGGGATGTAATTCCTTATCAGAGCACCGGTACTACCGATGATGGCTCTTCGATCATAATGAGCGAAATATTCCATAGAAACATTACACGGCCGCAAGCTTTCTGCAGTTGGATTACTGCACATTCTTGCTATACAGGTGGTCGGTCAGGGCCCCGACACTCTTCCATTGCATACAACAGGAGGCTAGTCAATGCCGGCAAAGCTGCTGTTATTGTTAGCTAGTAGTGTGCCGACTTCTTGCCTATAAATTGAAATTCGTCATTGTAGAAAAAAAAAAGCTTTTACTTTCAAGGCTTCAATAGCTTTAATTCTCAATTGCAATACGTTTTATCCATCGGGTGCAAATTTTACTTCTTTATCCCACCTGAGGTTTTTTACGTGAAGTCTGCTACTTCTGCGTTTTTCTTTCTTCTTTAGATGCCTTTCAATGGCGAGGGTGGAAGAACTCAGAGAACGATGCAGCAATGACCACTGGTTTTGGCTGGTAGCAATTTTAAAGCAATTCTTCACTGCAGGCGAGGGCCGGTAAGTGCAGAATGAACGAATTGTTACTCACACGCTGTAGCAGAGTACATGGTGGGTTTACTCTGTTTTTGACAGTACGTACATTCGGATAATTACAGTAGGCTCGCTGAACTCGAATTTGCCTCGGCTTACTTATATGTTAGAGATCAATACCATAACAAGGCATGTGTTTGCTATCCATCTACCATCAATCTTGCGACGCCAAGACGTGCAACCAATTCAAGTTTAACACGTGGGCGCTCTAGACATGAATGGAAATGTTATCCACAAATGAGCACGCTTTCTATTTTTACAGCAATATTAGTGCTCAAGTTCTATCGAATCTACTATAGTCCTACGGAATGTCTCAATTCGTTTTGTATTTAGTTTTTGAAGCATCACTTCCTTTTACCCATCTACGGCAGACCCGAGGCCGCTGCTATCACCGAAGGCGATCGTTGAGACCGGGATTCTCGCAGTTTCTTCTTACCCCGTATCTTCTTCCTCCGCCATTACACTCCCTTTAAAGTTCACATTCGACCGAGGAAAGCTGGAAGGTCATCGATCATTTCTGCCCTTTATCCGTTTGTATTGCCTGACGTTTCGCTCGTTGTACGAAACGAGATACTGCAAAACACTGCAGAAAAAATAGAGAGAGAGAGGGAGCGGAAACACCACCCTTGGGTCCATCACATTAGTGGAAGAGGAACGCGAGCGCAGAGCGAAAAGCGGGTGCGTATAAGGCGTGCGTATAGGGATGCATGCACGCACACGTACGCACCGAGGAGCTCCGACATGTCCAACATCTTAACGGTTGCGAGAAGCAAGATTTCAAAGATAAAGCTGTCATTTCACTAGACGAAGACGAAACGTCACGAGAAGCAGATCCCGGAATGAGCGTGTCGGCCAAAAAGAAAGGAAAACGAAAGCGGGGAAAAAAGAAAGCTCACAAGAGAAAGATGTTTCATTTAAGCCTGGGAAGCGTGTTGGGAAGTTCAATCTATTTTTGAAACGTTGCAGATTTTCGGAGCAGTGCCTCTTTTGCTGTAGGGCACACGCGTTTACGTTATTTTTTTACCACTCAGTCTGTTTGTTTCAACATCGAAGCGTGCGTGATTTCGCATTTCTGTTCAGGAATTTTGGGAGCTGCGCAACACGTTAATCTCTACGCGTGCGCGGGCTCTCGCGTGCGGCCTTTACTCGTTGCGTCACCCACTGATGCCTAAAGGTTGCACTTATTTTTTGTCCCGATGGCGCTGAAGGCCACCCTTAGGGTTTTAAAATCTGGCATTCGCGCAAATTTCAGATGAGACTTCTGGCGCTGCTCGAAAGATTCAGAAATCATCCTTTCCTTTTCCTCTGTTCTTCAAATAAATCTCTACGCAGCTATCGTTAATGGATCCGTCTCGTATGCCGCATTTTCGAGTATTCTGTTCTCTCTCTCTCTCTCTTCGGTGCGCCTGCGAAAGATCCGCCATTATTTGATCGCATGATCTGCGGGCTGCTCGGCTAATAACGGAGCCTTGGTGTCTACAATGTCTTTATCTGTTTTTTTTTTTCATGGCAAGAACCACTCCTATATCCTCCATTAAAGAGAGAGAGAGAGAAAAAAAAAGGAAAATAACACGAAGGAGACAAGAGCAAATGTGGTAGTGCCTGCTTTTAATTTTCTTTCTTTAGCCTTCGTTCTTTTTCCCCCGTTATTCAAAGTTCAACGACCTAATGTTTTCTCTTTTTCCCCAGCGCTGCGCAAGGACAGAGAATGAAAAGGAAAGAGAAAACAAAAGTATGGTGACGGAGACATTAAAAAAAGATATCTGCTTCAGAAAATTAAATCCCGGATTTTCGCAAGTCGCGTTCGTTGCTGGGGCATGCAGCGAACCAACATCGAGAGGACCAGAACGCCACGGAATCACATCGCACGTGGTCGCGAGCATTGAAAAACGGAGTAAAGCTAAAGCAAGTAAGCGTGACGATACCTTGGTAGACGTAGGTAACCTTCAAAATAAAACACTGCTCTTATGGTTCCTTAATTCATGCCAGAAAATTAAACGATAATAGGTCTTGGACAATATTTATAAAATCTTATCCGGCCCAAGAATACACTGGCAATGCTTTAATGACCAACTTCATTGCCAATAGCAAGCTAATGCGTGGCATACACCACAAGGGTATGGATATACATTGAACCGCGGAGAATGATGTCAGAATATTAAAGGTTTACATGTTGGAACCCTTATGAGGTGTCCAAGAACGCAAGGACAGAGAAGAAAATTTCCAGATGAAGACAATTAGTGCGTAGTGCGTGCAAATGGTGCGGGTACCATTGAGAATGTCCCGTTAGAATGCCAGAACATTCATATAGCAATACATTTTGACGTAGTTAGCCTAACTTGGGAGTTGGGTTTTGAGGAAACAGTCGAAGAAACGTAAATGTGTCTTCGGCGGAAATTACAGAAAGGGGTCGCTGTAAGTTTGGTGAAACAGATGAAGGGGGACACAAAAAATGACGAGAAGTTTATATTTTTAGTCATTCAGCTTAGTGAATAAATATATTTAAAGATTCAGATACATAGGAAAGTTAAAGAGAACACGCTTGCTGACATGTGCCACTGCCTCTTTTCAAATGGGAGGCTCGTAAAATCATCACGGTAATAACTAAGCGCTGTTATGTTCGTGTAATGTTCCTTCGTCCGCACGTTATTACTAATAAATTTAGGAGTGCTCGCTCGTCTTGATAAAGTCATTTTCGTTCACACGCCATAGTTGTGAAAACAGGAGAAATTTGGAGAATTTGATGAAGTCGAAATTCATGGTCGACAAAATTCATTACCAGGTCGCTACCCGGCTGCGGCGGACGGATTACGATGGGTTTGAACGAAAGAAAAAAAAAAGAATGGAACTCATATAACGAGCTTTGGCTGCACCTTGGACAAGCCCAAATGGTCAATACTGATCCCGAAGCCCTCATCACGGCATCTCTTATAGTTTAAATTTGACTGTATTACTTTTTTACAGTCTTTTTAATTTGCCACATCCGCATAAATATTTATCGAGAAGAAAGGAATCACGGGTAACACAGCAAACCTCTACCGTACGGCTGGTATTGTGGCAGGGGCTTTCTCAATTATGCCATCTTGGAATGCTGGGGCACAGCGAGGCGGGCACGCACACCCGAGGGAGACATACGAACACACGCGGCACCCTGCATGTGAGTTCGCGTTCTCCTCTTCTGTCCACGTCTCGTTCGCGTTGTCCAAGTAGAGAAACGACATAACATCTTGCGAAGCCTGGTTGTCGTCTCCAAAGCAAGAAAGGCGCGCAACAAGGACAGGAAATGTGCAAGGCCACCAAAACAGAGCGCCGTGTGCGTTTGTGCGGGAGTGCCACAGTGAGCTGCAAGAACAGTTACGTATCACCGGACGGGCGGAGTAAAAGGGGTTTTGGTGATAAATGAAACTTTGGAATCCTCTTGAGCGGACGCGTTGCTCACGGGAATGGCCGAATAGAAACATTAGGGAGGTCGGTTGCTGCTGCTGCTGCTGCTGTGCTGGCAAGGAAGCGGGCCTTTCTTGGCCAACGGCTGCGAGGCAGCTCCCAGTCTCATGGTCCTCTGCGAGGGCTGACTGCTTCTTGGGAACGGAATTAATGGTGCCCCAGACTGGGAGGAAACCAAGGCGACGTTGACGACGGCTCCGGGAAGAATGATCTTCGCTCTCGGCGATGCGCCCTGGGCCTCCGGCCCTCGGGCGGGCCACTGGCCAGTGCGTTCGTATCTTCCGGCTGCGAAGACAGCTCTATGCGGACGAGGTCCGCGGACTGCCCCTCTGAGAAGGAAGAATGGCGTCCCGACGAAGGAACGTCGCTGCTTGCGTGATTGTTGTTGTCCCCATCCGATGCGCCGAAACTTCAGGGGCTGCTATAGTTTTGCGGTGCGGATGCTGTGCGGAGACAAATGCTGGTAGGTCACGGAAGCGTCGGCGGGGCGGGAATATCGCGAGTTAGCGTTACTAGCTGGGCAGGGGATGTGCCCGCGATAGGAACTGTCCAAGTACATCCTGGAAACTCGGGTGACAATCGTGCGTTTTCCCTCTCGATTGGTTGCAATGAGTGCCCGCACCCGCGACAAATGGGTATACCTCGATTTCCTACGCGCCTTAAGCGCAGACTGCTGATCACAATAGCACGATTTCTCATTTGTCAAAGAAATTGTGCAAGATAAGCAACCGCTACTGTCTCTACGAGACTAAGACATTAACATTGTGTGGAGACTTTGATAACTTTGATGCCCCGGGCCTTCAGAGTATGATAATAAACTTATCGTAACAGCGAGGAATGTATGAGGCGGCGATGTGTCGCCTCACCCGGAACAATCGGTAGCTGCTGCCAGCGTTGTCACAGTGGCGCGTACCTTGTACACTTTGCGTGTGTACCGGGCATGGAGTCGTCTCTCTCCTGAACGCATTGGCGGACGAGTGCTTGTGGCGTTCGGCTGTTGAAAAAACATTCTCGAGTTGACACTGAGTTGACACTGAGTACATAGTGTCGGAATGTAACAAATGGGCGCGTGTCTACGTAGTTTAGATGCTTGGACTCTGGCTAATAAAACCTATGCGGACAAAGTTGTTCGCTGACCTAATATCATTACGTCTCTTAGAAACCGCCGTACGACAGGCAAAAAAAATATATATAGAGAGAAAACCTATCATGCATGTAGCGCCCCGTTCTTCGCCGAGCCACATTAGCAAGCAGGATCCACTTACTCTGGGGACCACAACAGTCACGAATCCAGTTTGACTCGAATGCTCTCACTCATCCCTGCAGTGCCAGAATTGTTGAGAAATGCGATGCGTACATACAGCGGCGCATGAACTTTCCGGGTTTGAGCAGGCGCAGTTTGTTCTCGCTTACGTGGTTACGCGCGCACCCCGGTTGACGCGGTCTTCATGACGCGTACAGCTTAGGAGTAGGTCATGGTTCGCCACTGCAATACTTCAACATCAACGCATTTCTCAGTATCGATAGCGAAGGCCGACATGCAAAAGTAGCGCTTAAGAAGTGCATAGCCGGATAGTGATCGAATGCACTGTGCTCAAATGAACTTGCTTCCGCATTGGGATTGTGCTGACAACGTTTCGGTCACCAGCAGCTTATACTTTTCTTTTGTGTCACATTTGAGCTTGAACCAATCGCATGAAAACTTCTACTTCTGAGCGCTAAAGAATCAAGGATCAATGCACTCTCTTGTCGTTTCAGACCCATTCCGAAGCCAGATACGAGTGATCTAATGTGCAGTTCTTTCTTTTAATTACGCTATACATGGCTTAAATTCTGACAAAACGAGACAAAGGCCTCTACTCCTTCAAACTTGCTTTGTGTTGCGTTCATTTTTTAATGTTATTTTGTCTTTGTAGGTGGTGGCACTCTTTGTACACCGCGGTTTCCGAAAGCAGTACTTGACGTTCGGCGACCCCAGCGAGAGAAACGGAAGAAAAGAAGAAAAAGACAGTAATACAAGACATTCTAACATCAGCTCAGGGAATTCCCCGCGGAGCCGCAGCGGCGAGGATTGCCACCGTGACAAGATCGAGGCATATCCGGCGTGTACACTTCGCAGAAAGCCTTCTCCCGTGGCCCCCGCTAGCTGTCCTCCCTGCGCGACGACTTGAAGGGACTTAGAGCTCACGGTGGCGGGCGGCCTATGCGCTCTGCCACCGCGCCTTCTCGGCCTCGCACGGCGCAAGCCACGCGCCTCGTCGTCCTCGTCAGCATTTGTTTGCGGGAACAGCTGCTTCGGAGCTGCGAAGCCTGCTGCGGCGCGAGCCCGAGGGAAGCGGTGGGAGGTTGGGCGGGCAGCCCGCTAGGCCTCTTCAGAGCCCATCGCGCAGGCCGGCCTGATCCCGGAGGATCTGACAGCCGAATGATGAATGGAGGAAGACGATGCGCGGGATTCCTCTGCACTTGCGCTGGGTATACCGGAAGAAATCTTCCTTTCACCCGGAAGCAGTCCCCAGCGTTTTGCAAGCGCCTTTTACTTTTCCCCCGTCGATGGCCTCGGAGCTCATCGCCCGGGTTCTTCTCTCTCGTGCTCCTTCACCACGGTGCGTGACGGTCTTGTCCAAAAAATGGGGCCCGAAGGGCGTAGACGTTGCTGTATAGGATAGGGGCGCGAGGCTTCGCGAGTGTTTTTTTCTTCTTGTTGTTGTTTTTGTTGTTCGTGACTCTCTGGTGGATCAGGGCTGTCGGAAATGCTGTTTGGCCAAGACCGAGTCATGTTTGATGAGGCACTTTTCGCTTAATGAGCATCGCCGTTCCGCGCGCCGCGGTTTTTCCTTTGCGCAACGCTTTCTCGTTCTTCTTTTGTGCTGAGCGACAGCCTGTAGCTGCTCCGCGCTGGCCGGACGTCTATGGGAGGGCAGCCATTAATGACTGCTCCACAGAATCTGCGGCATATGTGACTTTGTAGAAGCTACGATGATGTTGGTTTGCCTCACTTGTATGTTGTGGAGGCTGCGCGCGCAGTACTGCATGCAGAGAATGACAGTATGATATGTTGCATAACTTTTGTGACTGCGGTTAACAATTTAAGCAGAAAACAATCCTGATGTAGGTTCATGTAAGCGAAACTTTCTCAGTTTTGGAGAATGGGCCGTGAAAGCACAACACAGGATTTGTGCTACGTCACAAATTACGACGTATTCATACCTTCGGGTCTTTTCATTTCTTCTTGTTCCGCACTCCCTAGATCAAGGGCACCATTTGCAAGAGACAGGAAGGGTCTCCTTCAGTTTTTTATACACGTCTGATTACGTCAATTGCCTCTTTCTGATTTGTTAGTAGTTCAGAGTAATCTTTTTTTCCCATTCATTTGCGAAACGCAACTGCTCTTGCTACTACAGAAAGACCTTGTGCTGACGATTTCCGCACGTTAATATTGCTTGCTACTATGCGCATGCGTCGTAAATTACGTGAGGGAACTAAAAGCACATGTAGCGCTCAATCTTTCGACCGGAGCTGATTAGATATTCATGAGCGTTAAGGGTGAGAAAAGGATGCCGAAGATTCAGGACGTATGGACCGAAGTAGGCCTTTTATAAGCCTATACAGGACTATATGACGTCAGTTTGCACCTGCGTAGTCGGTAGGGGTTTGATGAAAGGTGCCGTCAAAACTGCGAAAAGGGGCTAAGCAAGCTTAGCTTTGAAAATCTATTGTAATTTTACATGTACGCTAATGTTTCAGAAAATCATTTTTAAGCAGGAATAGTCCGAAGTACCTTATAAACAAATAATTCCCACATATCGCTCTAGAAGCATACTTCTAAATATTTTGTATTTCATAAAACTTGTTATCAGTGTCATCCAATATTGTCCTTAACACGCACACATCATAAATATTGCAGTTTAAAATTGTGCCACAGCGTCACTGCTGCGTCCTGTTCATAACAGCACGATGTTATGGCGTGTATGTAGCTGACCGTGTGACATTAAGATTGTCTACGGCTCTTTGTTTTTGCCATTGTTAATTGATTTCCCTCAAATTTAGCACTGTCGGCCATTGAAGTCTTTCATGGAGCGAAGTTACCGATAACGTCTATATAGCTCCATGAGTCGATTTTCTGGAAGGAACCAAACGGGGTAAAATTTTTTTTCGCCATGAAGTTTTTCTATTCATCGTATAACGGCTTTGAATGGTTCAGTATCCGCTCTAGTTCAGAGAGCGAGAGAGAGAGAAGAATCAAAGACAGCGAGGCGAACCGCGATAGCACCTGGTTAGTGATCCTACACTTGTGGAAAGGCGAAAGTGAGATGAGAAGACAGAATTATCCGGATCCTACGCACCGTGGGAATCGATATAAGCGAAGCTTTCTGTGCTGTTTGCTTTGATTGACGATAATTAGCGGCGATGTTGATGGCTAAAGCTTAACTTCTTCAACTTTTAGTCTAACACAAGAGTGGGGAGTTGATGATAAACGTTGTCGTGCGTGCACCACTGCTGTGTGTATGCGTAGTACACAGAGCACGCAGGGGGAGGTGCTTGCTTGAGGCGTTGTTGTGCGCGATACTTCATAACATTTGAGATGGTTAGGCATATTCATTGGCCCTAAAGGCACATCGCATCGTAGCGGAAATATTAAACTTTCATTGAATTCTGGGGTTGTACGTGCCAAAACCAGAATCGGATTATGAGGCAATCTGTAGGGCCGGACTCTGGATTAATTTTGACGCCGTAGTGTTCTTTAACGTGTCCCTAGTGCACCAGTACTTTTATACTTTCTTTTATTTCGCCTCCGTCGAAACGCGGCTGCCGCGGTCAGGATCAAATCCGCGATCTCGAGCGATGTCATAGCGACAAAGCCAGCGCGGCGGGCACAGAAGTGTTAATTCAACGTGTGACCGCTTCCGTAGTGTTGCCTATACCCTACAGTGTGCTTCAATGCGGCTCAGCTTCGGCATGCCCTGCATAAGTTGTGCCGTGGACAAATTTGCAGGGTGTTTATTTTTCAGCAATAGCAGAAACGTACTGTACCGTTCCTTGAACTTAAGTTTATCCCGTTCGCCCGCAATCGCTGTCGTGTCTATAGCAGTAGCATTTTTTTGCCCCCTCACGTCACCTTTTCCCTATACACCCCCCCCCCCCCCACCTCCCCTTCTATGGGAACTGCGAGCAAAGAGTGGCAAAGCTATTATTCACTCGTTTCGTAACTGCATCGGTTCTACCCATTGTCTGCCTAATCTCCCTCATCCTCTCTACCAGTTTGTATAGTGTTCCTTTGTACTTGTACGTTAGTAGGAAGGTGAGCACGGCAATTTCTGCAATGCTTTTGCGAGGGATCACGGATACTTACTGCTGTCAAGAGGCTAATTTGGCAACGTCCAGGGAGCTTAAGAGGGTATTAATTGTGCACATTTGACGTGTTGGAAAGGTCCAAACGAGTTTCTCGTGTAGCATTTCCTCTCTGCTGCGCTCCTCTCATGTAGGCACACGCTCTGAACAACCCCCCGACGCGCTGTGCAACACAACAGCAGCATCAGTGGGAAAGGCGAAGTAAGAGGCAAAAAAGCTTCGCTTTAAAAAGCTGTGTGAATCTATATTATGTGAAGCATTTTGTTGGTTTCTGGTAATCTAGCATTGTTTAGGAATCCACAAAACGTCATCAGGTGGACTAACGTGTTTTTGTAATTTGAGTAGTTGTGTGTCGGTCGCGAGCGCATGTGTGTGTGACGAGAGCAGCCACACGACAACATTGTAGACGATCGGCTGACGGCACTGGCAGGAATTCTATGCCGGCCGTTCGACGCGAGCCTATGAAATGACAATTGTTGGGTTAAACATAGGTAGTGAACGAGCGTAAGCGAGGAAAACACTGGTTGTGACGTCATCAACGACTAGGTATTATACAATCGTACGTACATGTGGCTATATCATGTGATCTATGTTAAGATTACGACGGAATTTGTACTTTAGCGAAGAAATGTTAACACTTTATTAACTCGGGTGATCATGAAATCAGTATAACGTCACACAGTTCCTACATATCGTAAGCTGCTACGAGGAAAGTACTGGCCAAAGCGGGCCGGTCCCGGAGATAGTGCAGTCTAACACGATTCCTCAAAGCGCGAGCTGTCACAAAGAAAGAAGACGACAAAATGGCACGGGGTACACCCGCTGATTGTTTCAAAGAGCTGGGTGGCTTATTAATGCGAAAGCATTAAGTGGCTCACACAGCCCGATGGCCCTGAAAAAACACGTCGTCCAGTCCAATGGTACAAAAACAATAATCATCAGAAATGTCTCATACTTACCTAAGCAAGCAAAAAATGCAATGGTTTTTCCCTCTCGTAATGCAGAGGCTTCAAGCCCTCAGCAAATGGCAGCGTACAGCGTATACATCCATTGAAATCACGCATATAACGTACGGAAACGCGGCATGTAGTCGAGTTGTAAAAAAAACAAAAAAAGCAAGTGACCTTCTCAATGACTCACACCCGCGTAAGCAAACAAAAAAATGCCATGGCTCATACCCCAATAATGCTGAGGCTACAAACGCTCAGCAAAGTTAGCGAACAGCGCATACATTCACCGAAATCACCCATACAACACACAGAACAGCACACGTTTCAATCCCCTGCTGAGAGGATGCAACGTAAAGTCGAAGAGAAACGTTGTTGGGGCGAGTCTGATCCGGCAAAAGAGCGCGCGAAGCCGCAGCTAAGCGTCGACTAGGAGCTGAAGTAGCCGAACTGCGAAAGTAGCAATGCGATCATACGAGACGGTGCATTGCCAAGTGTGCAGCAAGCTTTCGCGTTCACGTGTTACAGGAGTGTAACATGCTGCCGAACTTTTTATTATTACTCGTTTTGAAAACATATATGCACTTGACAGGAAAGGGAAAGCGAGGAGCAGGCTGGCAATTGCCACCGGTATTGTCACAACGCCTGTCTACTCTTCCGGAAGGAGGAGACAGAAACATTTGGTGGCTTTGGAACGCGAGAAGCCTGCGTTGCATATTGCCCTCATGCTTTTGCATCAAGATCATTACATTGAAATGCCTTAAGCCAAGATCGCACAATAAGTTCAGCTCATGTTGGACTGGCATCCGAAGTATTCCAATTCCTTTGGAATTTCCAGTTGAGTGTATTTATATGCATTGAGTCTTGCCGGCAATAAAGAAAGAACAAAAACGACCTTTGCCTCATGGCTAGAGCACCCGGTTGCTGTGCTCGACAGCAAAGCTTCGATTCCCACGTTGGTCACGCGTTTTTCTATTTTTCCTAAAGCGAGCCGAGACAGGAACCTGCCTACCTAGCGCAAAACGCTAAGAATAAGCAAAAGAATACTTCGTGTTATAAAAAAAAAGACAGTCGGTGTGCACAAACTCATTCTATCGAGTCCAGTCCTCTTCAAAAAGCGCAATAGGTCCTTTGTAGCGTTATGCATGAACGAGGGATTCCGTCAAGGTCCGAGGTTTTCTTCCAGAAATGTCGATCGTCTAAACGCAGTTAAGACTGGCAAGCAGAGCTTACAGTTGGTCATAGAAAAAAAAAAGGGGGGGGGGGGGACAGCGGTGCCGATGGTTTTCTATATACTGCTTTATCGAGGGCGCCGCCATATTGCGATTACAGCGCCGTCTATCTTCCGGCGCCATGCTGGCATGTGGGATCGCGACGGTGGGTGCATAGCGAACGTGCTCTTGGCGACAAAATGGCAAGTTTTCGCGTTTTCTTGATAGGTCTCAACAAGCTTTCGCGATTGGGAAACTGCCTAGTGTGTCGTTAATAAGCGTTAAACTTCGATATGGAACGGCCACGGGTTTAAGCACTGCCATAGTTCTGCCCCGCGATCGAAATAGGAGGTGAGTCAAGTCTGAACATTGTCGACACGTAACATGCGTGCAACGTGTTATTATTGTATGTCTAGCCTTGGACTCGTGGTACCACTCAGGTAGCAACAATCAAGGATGTCTCCATGTGCCATGCTGTGTGCCGCCGCCAGCACACATCCCAATCCGCGCAGGTAACTACCGAAGCCCTGAAGAAATAGGTTTTGCTAGCTTTCGTGCTCCTATCATTTTTTTTGCGGCAGGATTTTTTAGGAATTGTTTAGCTCGCACCCGAACTTCAGCCTTTACATAATAAAGAAGTGCAAAATAAGTAGACTGTTAAGTCCGTTAACATGGAGTTCTCGATAAAACAACCTGGTAACCGTGGCGGCGAATATGCCACGATCAACCAGACGCAAGCGACGCGTTGAAAAAATGTGCGCGCTCTTAGGTCCCGAGTGGTGCCTGTGAAAAGACCCCTCGTCGATTCGAGAGGGCAGAAAAAAACGAACAACTAATCTCTGCAACCGCAACTTTATTTTCTTTAGTAATACAGCGCGCGCGATGCGCGGCGTCGGACAGACAGCTTTCCGGCCAGATTCGGAAGCACGGCAGAGCCCGTGTGATCTAGCGGTTTCTGGCATGCGGTAGACGAGGCTTTGATTAACGAACGAAAAAGAAAAACACGCACCATCATTTTCTTTGTAGATATGTCCCCAGTCAACATCCCCCAGAATGTTGGTTGCCAAGCACGATAATCTTAGAACACGTTTGAACAGAATAACTTTAAGGTGGGTGCACAAAGAAATAGTTGGCTTCGTCCATGCGCACTAGTTGACCGACTCGAATAGGCAGCTCTCGTTCATATCCCAGTTTGATCATGCCTGCCGAGTTCGTCGCCGTGCGCTCATAGAAACAAAATCTTCTCAACATGCACGCGATGAAGCTGATGGCATCAAGTCCTTTCTGTTTATGCTGGAAATCCAAAGCCGACGCGCTCGTCTGCAACCACAGAGGCGAAATAGAAGGAGGACACCTGCTTGTTCTTTCTTTAATACCTGTTTTTCCTCCTCGTCCTCTTCCTCCACGGAGTCACCGCGGCTGAAGATGACGCAGAATTCCCGTTCGCTACCGAAATTTATTTTTGCAACCGATACGTACAGCACAGTGGTAGCCCGCTGATACCAGACCACACCCTCCTCGTCGCACATACCAGTGCGAAGAGGAGGGTGATGCGGCACGCCGGACCAAGGCTACATTCTGATAAAACTTTCTATAGTTTTGTGACACTCGCTAGAAACCGCTTACAATGCAATCACTCCGTATTATTGTGGGGAAAGTAGGCAATGCCAATTTTTCCATAACTGAAACGTAGCCTTCTAACTCAAACACCGAGAAACGGAATAAGGACGAAGATTCAGACAACGCGGGTGCTGACTGGGAGAGTAATGTTTTATTAGATTGACAAGGTTAAATACACACACCTACGCACCCGTGTGGTCTGAGTCCTTGTCCTTCGTCTGTTTCGAGCTGCTTGATTTCTAAAATGCTAGCCTACAAACTCGCCCAGCTTGCCGTTTTGAAACATAGTGTTTGCTTTCATACGAAAGCTTCAAATTGCCCATTGAGCGAAACCGGCGTCTGTAGTCGGTAGCCGAGATACGGCACCTAAAGTCCCATTGGCTGCGACGCCACGTCGCGAGCCCGCCTCGGAGGAGCAGAGCGAACCAAACGGAACACCTGCTGAAACGCTCGCACCCCAGGTGTTGCCTGAGGAGAGAGGACATCACCGCGACGCCACGTCATCCTTGCTCTCGCTCTCGGAAGCCGGTGCGCGGTGCCCAAGCTAGCACCGCAGGCTGCTGCTGCTTGCTTGCTCGGGTAGCACGTACCGCATTCGCCTGCCTGTGAAGTGATTTGCTTCGTTCTTGCCTTTGCAAAACCATCAGCTAGAAAAGTGGAGAAGCATGATCAGCCCTCATACAAGAGGTAGTGAGCTGCAAGCCTGAAGAAAAAACAAGTATTTGCCATAGGCGTACGTTTCCAGTTTGCGTTGTCACCATTCGTCTGTAGGCGTCTTGTGTTGAATGTAGACTGAAAGAAACATTGATTGATTGATTGATTGATTGATTGATTGATTGATTGATTGATTGATTGATTGATTGGGCTGAACGTCTCAGCACCACAGTTTGGTTAGGGGGGAGTCGACTGGTCGTTTTAGCCACGTTCCAGAAACAGGCTCGTTACGAAAGTCTCCTAAATAACTCTGACCATTTAGGATTCTTTAACACGCACCCTCAACTTTAGTTCACGAACGCTTTCCCATTTCACCATCACTGACATGATGCTGAGAATCGTGCCCGCCGTCTAATGGTCATAACTGGAGAAGCACAGCCACCGGGTGACCGCGAAGGATAGCGAAGCTACTAAACCGACTCTATTAGGTCAATAAAAAGCAGTGCAGCGAGTGACCAAGAAGATGATTATGGTGGGAAGAGAGTGTGAGGCGGCGACGGGCAGAGGTTTCTAGTGCTAGTGCTATTATTTGAGTGGTTGACGTGTTGCATGGAGGAAGAATATCGGCAAGTGCGTTGTCAGGGAGGCCTTCTTTTTCTTTCATGGAGAGGGCCAAATGAGGCTTGATTAATGTAGCAATCTATAGGATGAAGCAGTGGGGCAGATGGATGAAAATTCAACTCTGGTCTCACTCAGACCGCGCAGAGCCATGGGCACTATGAGAAAGAAAACTAAGTGAGGTTCGAACATATGATGGTTTGTCTTGTCGCGTCCAATACCTTGGCGATCTATTCATGCACGTGGGCATAGAAATGATCGAAATTTCTCTCTCCCTCTCCCTCTCTCTCTCTCTCTCTCTCTCTCTCTCTCTATATATATATATATATATATATATATATATATATATATATATTCAATAGTCTGTGCAAATATTTAGCACATTTCCAATAGCATCAGCTCAATCAATCAATCGAAGTCTCACGGATTAGCAGCAACAAAGAGTCAGTTATTGAGGTTGTAAAAAAAAGCTTGTAAAGTGCCCGTTCTTGCCCGTTTAGTAGGCTAGCGAGAAATAAGGACGCCTTATGGTGTAAAGTGAATATACTTCGAAGACTGTTAAGCCTTCAGCTACGATACGTACTTGAGTCATGGACTTAACACTGCCTGTGCGACCCGTGCAATGAAGGCACTCGTGACCTTCGTGAGGGGCACGGGCAGTGGCGAAGTCAGATTTTTTTTCTTTTTTCCAGTGGAGTGAGGAGGGCTCGGAAGGCCGCATATTAACAGAGAAAACTCGACGTTGGGGTGTGGCGCCTGTTGCCGGTATGCCTATAACTGGATACGCCACTGGGAACTGGTCTCACTCAATGAGTTGCTTTAATTAGTTTGTATGTTACGTGTTCTGGTGCGTTTGTGCATTATGTGTGTGTGTGTGGGGGGGGGGGGTACATGCACTGCGCATATCATGAATATAGTCTCATTTTTCATCATTGCTACTTGAAGTAGCATGTTAGGCATGCCGCCAGGCAAATCTTGCCAGGATTCGCCAAAAATATGTTTTCGCTATCTCTCTGTCACGCATCATTTGAAAAGTGGAGAAAAAGCGTCGTAGTACAGTAGCAGCAAGGTACGCCATTAGATGCACCATTTTTGGAACAATAAGGAGCCCAAATTCGTGGTCAGGAGTTCTCACGTATGGCGACATGATAGTGGAAGGGTGACCCTGGTGCAGGTCGAGATATGAGCCTTGGAGAGAAGAGAAGAGAAGCAAGAAGGAAGGCAAGGGGACTAGCAACGGGTGGCACTCAATTGACTTCTCTGCGCTGCACGACGAGAAGAAAGAGAGAAAACAAGCAATTATGTGTACATGAAGCGGTGTTCCTTACATTTCTTCCGCATGTGCACGAAGTAAAGCATTATGAAAACGAGAAAAAAAATACACGAGACGGTTACGAGTGTGTAACGCGAACGTCTAAGCGTTAACTGTGGTGCGGGCTAGGCGTTTTCGCTCCTGATCTCGAGCTCGATGAATCGCTCGGTGGTTCGAAATTCCAGCTTCCTCCATGACATTTCATTGTAAAGGATGTCTTGTGTAGCACTCTCGTTAATGCTACTACGCTTAATTACCTTGATAGAGTGCTCGCCGGCTTTCTATGCATACGCTGGCGCAGCCGGGCGCGCAGCTGGGTTCGCAGCTGGGTTCGAACCCACGAACCACCGGCGTTTCCGACGCCGTGAAGCTCAACACCATCTGGCGAACGCGATGCGCCGGCAAATGCCCGCGCCGCCACCGACTGACGAAGAAAAAAGCGAGGCGTGGCCGCGACGCGGCAATACTTCCACCATGCTTCCACGACACTGCGGGACTGTGGGGGCAGTCGGTGCGTTTCGCCACCCGTGATGCGCGCAGGGCAACACCATCTGGTGGTGTTACTAGGAACCGAGCTTTGTATCACTTCACGGGGATCTTTCATTGGTCAAAGCACCTTGTACCTCACCAGACGAACTTTCGTCGAACTCTTGACTACAACATGATGATTTTTAGCGCAAAAAAAAGCTCGAAAAAAAAAGAAGACAGTGAGAGGCGAAATAAAAAGAAAGACTTTCCTTTCATTTCGCCTCTCATTGTTTTCTTTTTTTTTTGAGTTTTTTGCGCTAAAAAGCATCATGCTATGAATTCAGAACCCCTTCACTCATAGGCGTCCCATAGACGCTTTGTTTCTTAGGGACTTAACCCTTACAAAAATCATGCATGAAACTGCAACTAAACAGAATGTCATTAAGAAAAGAAAACGTTAAAGAAAGGCGACGGGCTTTCTTTTATAACCACTATAATACGGGGGAAACCCCCTCAGTCGCTGAATAATATTCGCTGTTAATCTTAATCAAGGTGAGAGGAGACAATTTTGTTCGCGTCTTTCGCTTAATTTCATTCAGTTTCAACGCCCACACATTGCCTTGTTCCCATTGAAATGTGTTCGTAGCGGACGCACAAGTCTTGTGCCAACCTTTCTTTTGTAGTGCCTCTAGCGCGCTTCGATATGAAAGCGGAAAGGTGTCGTGGGATTTCACCCAAGTGCGCATTCCAGCCGACGTCAGGGCGCATTTCTGCGCCTCTCTCCTGATTTACGTGTTTGCTCTTTGTGAGCCGACGTAAACGACGTTTGCCCCGGCAAATGAGGTCGGGCCCGAGATCAGCGTACGTCGGCACTTCACGACGAATGTCGGCATAAAACTAATCGGACCAAGCCGGCGCGGGAGAGAAAGCTCTTGTCGCCCAAATTGGTGAAAGCCTTCGTTATCGCAGTAAGGCGCCTTTGCCCGCGAGTCAGAAGAGCGCGTGAAAGAGATTTGCTCGGGCAATGCCGTTAGCGCCGCCGAAAGGAAGTTTCAACGCGCGGAGAAACGGCGCCACTTAAGACGGAGGAGCGCAAAAATGTCTTTTGCGGAAAGAAAAAAAAAAGTAATCAAGGAAATACAAGAAGCTCGAGGGAAACGGTGGACCTCGATGTCTGATACGTGAGGGGGGAAGAAAAGGCGGTGTAAGTTTATCACTGTAAGCAAAAATATATATATAAATAAATAGAAATAAAAATAAAAGCAACAAGAAAAGGCAATGAAGCTAGAAAAGCCTGCATTAGCGTCGCACTGATTTTTCCTGTCTGTTTCTCACTTGGATCATAGTCGGAAGCAAGCGCATACAGTGACGTTGAACGCCCTTGCTCATGCTCTTCAACAGCGTTCGGATGTTCCTGTATAGTATATATTGTTACAAGGCTGAACGCAAGGTTGAAGAAGCAGAGCAGGAGCTTGGGGCCTAAGACAACGACGTTAGGGACTTGCCTGCTCTGCTTGTCTTTTGTATTCATGTACCCTGCAGATAAATGTTCTTGTTTCTTTACTCGTCGTGCCACATTTTGGTGGAAGATGCGGCGTACGACTGATGCAAGACGGAACTGCGAAGTGGATGTAGACTGGCGGCTACCCCCATGCCGACTGACAAGGCCGTCACAAGGGCGGCCACGACGATGACCACCACACCAACCATCATCTTGGCTCCGCCCCGTGACCCTCGCACGTTTACGGGTACCGACGACATTGACGTCGAAGACCTGCCCAGGACGTACGAGTGCGTCAGACCCTTACGTTGGCCAAGGGGATCTTCTACTTGAAAGGCATGCACGGCAAGGGTGTGGTTTCAGGGGCTAACAAGTTGGAAGTAACGCAAAACTGCGACCTTTTCGCGAGGAAAGTCGAACGACAACTGAGTCTCACACACACACACACACACACACACACACACACACACACACACACACACACACACACACACACACACACACACACACACACACACGCACACGCACACGCACACACACACACACACACACACGCACGCACGCACGCACGCACGCACACACACACACACACACACACGCACACACACACACACATGCGCACGCACACGCACACGCATATATATATATATATATATATATATATATATATATATATATATATATATATATATATATATATATATATATTGTCTACGAGGTCGCAGGCTCGCTTCTTCCCGGAGCCTCATTACCTACTGTAATAATTCGGAATTTTATACCACATTACCTTCAAGGGATCATAATGTTCCAACGTTCAACCCAAAAGACCAAGCAGAACTCGTCATGTCCGTTTGCACGGGTATTGCCAATGATGTGCCATACCCGTTCAAGTGCCGCTTAGTTTTGCTTTGTAGTTACGAGTCTCACTGGTCAGATTGTTACAGCGGTAACTGCTGGATTCGGACACTTATGCGTATAATTTCATACTCACATTTCTTTTGCTGACCATGACTGTAAGGAATATTATCGCAGGCTTTCATTTACTATTAGAGTAGAGAAAGACCACTGCTAATGTCCCATGCTGTTTTTTTTTTCAGTGGAAACATAACGAGCAATAACTTGACTACGTAAAAATAAAATTGGAAAATTTCATGCACTCTTTCAGCAAAGAACTTGGATGTTAAAGGGTTCAATCCTAGCCAATAAAGTCAATAATTTTGTATTTCGTGCTTACAAGCTCGCCCAGGTGCACCAAGGCTCTTTCTGAGGGTTCTAGCGTCAGCAGCTAATGACCGAAGTATTTCTCGCATGCTGTTTTGACTAGATCCGTTCTCTATTTCAACTGAAAGCACTGTTATTTTATACCTCAGTGTTTACCAATAAGCAATCGTCCGCATTCTCCAAGTGCCAACGTACCTTCGCATATTTCATCCTTCAAGATCAATATCCGGGACTCGCAGTTGAGATACAAGAAATGACGCAAGAGCCAGTGGGGCTAAACACAGAAAGTAAAAACCGCGCTTTTTGACTTTTCTATTAGCATAAATTAGGACTCTGAGAAGGAGAAACTGCTAAGGACACCTCTTTATCAGCATGAAACGTCGGCATTGAGAAATAGCCGCACCACGCAGAAAGCTGCCAAATCATGAATAATATAATATGTCCACCTTCGTATCTGTCCGCAGCGCTGTCAATCTCTGGACACGCACTTGAATTAGCAAAGTTTTGCTGTATTCGTAAAAGCACGCTCCTCTCACACGTTCGGGAAAATGTCAAACTCCCTGCTGTGAGACGCTAAAGGCGGCATTTGCCCTCCATCACTCCTTCACAGGCTTTGTGGCCGCTCCTGCGTAGATGATGTATTTACGATCGACTATTGCTACCACCAACGACAGCAACGATCCGATTTTCAGAAAGCCACCGACCTCGCATGAAAGCGGCGATGAGGACGACCGCTATTCAGACAGCGATGACATAGTGTGCAGCACGCGTGGAGCCAACAGAGACATTCGACATCTAGCCGAGCAAGCCGCGGTATTGGCGCGCCCATCGCGTCGTTGGTTTGCAGCTCCGAAGACACGTGATTACCGGCTGAAATAACCGCTGAGCCACGCTCGGCGAGTTGTATTTCTAGGCGCTCGTTTTGAACTAAAGCAAATATTGGATGATTGACCACGCCGTCATTAATTATTCATCTCATTACAGCAGTTGTTGTTGCATTCCTGAATTATTTGATGCAGATATGCATAGTAAAGTTAAAGGAAAGATAAGAGACAAGAACCAAGATGTTTGCGTCAGTACTACATCGATATGCACTCAAAGTTCCATAAATGAGATGTAGCGCTTTTGTGGGAATGCGGCTTCGTTATCGGGGACTTGAACCCGCCACCTCGTTCTTAGCAGCAGAATGCCATAGCTAATGAGCCAGCGCGGTGAGCCTCAGTTCATATGAATGCTGCGTGCGGCAGTGGTAAGGCGGGACAAGTTCGCAATATTAATAAAATCTCCATCCTGTTATAGTTAGCTCCGCTTATCTTGGGCCCTCGAGAAGGCACCGGGCCGTTCAAGTCGGCATTCCTTCGGCGCTTTTGTTTCGTACGTTAAGCGCCACACTGCGATAAGCAAGCTGGGTTTTACCGTTGAAAAAAAAGATGGCACCGGAGATGGAGGAAACACAATGGGCGAAGCTGGCGAGCACGTTCGCGTCGCTGCTGCGGTTCGCAGCGAGCGCCGGAATCTCGTCGGCCACAGCGGGCGTGCGAAGACGGAACGACCCGGGAACGCTCGGTTAAACCTTGATGAAGCGGCCGCCGAGGGTGCGCGGCCAGCGTGCTGTGGCTGCCTGCGCCCTTGGCGCTTCTGTGCGCGGCTCCGTTTATCGCAGCCCCGTACGCGGCGAGAGAGCCTCGCACAAAGCGACTTCTCCTCGCTGCCGCCTGGATGGTCGGAGAGCTGCCCGGCCGAGGGCCTCTCGAGCGAGGTGTTCCACCGTTCCGTTGCGGCTCCGTTTGCGCTCTGTTTATTCGGCGCCGCGCGCGTTTCTGCTCTTGGCGGCCAGCCTCTCTCAGCACCGTACACCTCTGCGCTTCGCAGCGCCGCAAGGCGCCGCGCCCCTTTATGTGTACCTTACGTTCCCTGACCACTCTATTGTCGTTCGGGATAGCGTTGGAAGCCGTTTCGCTGGCATCCTATTTCCCCATCCTATTTCTGCACATGGTACGCCGGCACGGGGCGTCGTCGTGGCTCGTCCTACAGCGCTCATTTTGTTTTCTGCCTTCGTCTTCGTCACTAAACGATTCCGTTTGCCGCAGTATTAAGCCTCTGCGAGCCGCCATGCGCTACTGAGGACAAAAAAAAAAAGCAAATTTGAGATCACGCGCCTAATATGATTCGGAGGGAGCTTCTTGTCTGGAACATCCTATACGTACTCCTACAGTATTATATATCCTCTATGCTCTTGATGATGTTAATATTGTATGATATGTTAATAATAATGATCGGAAAAAAAGTCCCAGTTTCGTCCGAAAGGCGAACTATCGATTGCGACAGCAACTTAGTAGACAGCTATATGAAGTAAGGGTAGCAGCTTTATCGGCCGCATAAACTTCGAAACATTCGCTTACCAACTGAATTAACAAGCATGGTGTCAGCGCGCACGAGCAAACACTAACGCATCACACTGGATGAGCGCGGACACTCGCTGTCAAAACGCTGGTGCAAACAAGCGCGGCAGCTGCAGCGAGCGAAGTGACCATCGTGCGCTCTATGCTCCCACGCAAGAGCGGCGAGGACACAGCGCGCACAAATGTACGAGCGCTCTGCAGATTCTTTCCAAGTATGCACTTGTTGGCGGAGTCCCTTCCCGTGCTGCCTCCCCGCTTTCCTCCATACATGGCGCGCGAGCTTGAGCCGTGATCATTAGTCCCCATTGCGCCCGCGGTCGCGAAATGCGCAGCTGCTGCCGGAGCACGGCGCCGCCGCCCCTTTCCCTCTTTCCGATTCACCTACGGCCTTTCGCGCGACGGAAGACGGCGCTTTTGCTCGCAGCTTTCTTCATTTGCGCGTGCCAGACTGAGCCGCGGGCTTCAGCTTTCCTGGCGTGCTTTCACTCGCATATACAGCATGCGACGCGCGGCGAAGGTGTTATTCCTCTTAACCTTTATACGAAATGTCACGACGACGGCGACGGCAAATACGCGCTTGAAGTGCTCATATAATTGCTATCGCAATAAAATATTAGGATAACATATGTATCCAGCTACCCCTTAACAGCTACCCCTTTACCCGTGATAATAATAAAAAGAAATAACATAAAAGTAAACGTCAATTGTTCGCAAAATTAAAAGGGAAGAAAGGAAAAGAGAACGAACCAGTTCCTAACTTAGTCCGAGGAATACGAGAGCACACACACACACACACACACACACACACACACACACACACACACACACACACACATATATATATATATATATATATATATATATACAATACAAAGTGAGGAGAAGTTGCACGACGATATATACTACATTCCAACGAGGTGAAATAGCACCACCGTTTTAATGTTGTTCATCAAATAATCACGTCATTCTCGTGCTTCCTCTTATTACAAATTAGCTGGGCTTTCTTTATCTACTATTGGAAAAGGAGGAAATATATATGATGCGCTTAAGCGTGAAATCTGTGCAGACTCTAGATTTCTTTAAGTTACCTCAGGTATCAATGAAAAGAGGTCGTTAAAGTGACATTAGGCTTCCCCCCACTGCATAAAGAAGTTCGCTATGGCCTGGATATTTTCTGGAGCTACAATATCTTTCACGATGCAGCGCAGCACACTGCTCCTGTGTCGGGTTTGGCTAAGAGTAGCGTTCACTAATTCAACCTCCAAGCTATTGCAGTTGCTGAGTGGTTAACCTGATTCGTTAAGCTTACTCCTTTCCCTTCGTTACTTTTCTTTCCTTTCTTTTTTTGTTATCTGTGGTCAAGATATGTTGGTACCTGTTAGACGGCACTGGTTGTCCCTGTTCTCTTATTTCATACATATGCTCGAAAAGGGTTGAGACAAAGAATTTAGAAAATAGTATATACATATACAACAGCTCTACAGTTCACATACACAACAAAAGCAAATATTTCTGTGCAGTTCGCAAAATTGTAATGTTCGTAATGAAGTGCAAATGACGTTCCTCGCTGGTGAAAAACAAAGCGCTCACGAACCCGCACACGAGAACCACGGGAAAACAGTGACAAAACTGAGTATCCTAATTTTTTCAATGTAATATAGGATGTTCTATGTCTCCTTCAGCCTCTTTATAGGTTGTGTCCATCCCAAGACTATGATTTGTTCTTGCCATTGAGCGGCCGGTTTTCATCGTTATGGCGTGTTCCATATTGGGGTCTATTCCGTATGGTCCGAAGCTTTCCGCGCCATTAGCGAACCAAATTTCCTTGGACATTGGGTCACAGAGATCGACTAAACAGCAACGCGCATCACTGGCCGCTAGGGGTCGCAGCGATAGCACACCGTTTTGGTGAGCTGCGCGCTACATGGCATATTCGGCGAGCCTTCCCTGTAATGTCGCAATGAGTTGGTATCCACTGGGATATGATGTCATGAAGATTATCCTTTGCTGTATCGTAAGCTTTTTGAATTTCGTTTATTAGTGTACAGTTTACTTTTCCCAAGCTCACGGCACAGCAGTGAAGCTCGTGAATAGCTCAGAATTACCCATCAAAATGACCCTGACTGTAAACATATGACGCGTAATGTGGAATGTATCGCATAAAGCTTTACCATCGTAGCAGTTGTAAAGTGACAAAAACTAAATGCCCTTCGCTCTTGATACGCCGGTATAAAGAACATTAATGTACAGTTTCCATTTTTACGCCAACCATCCGTGTCGACTAGAATGCGATCCTTGTATGCATAGTTTATAGGTGTGACAATTTTTTTTAGTGAAATCACTGGTATGTCACACTTATGAGTCAGTCTGGGAATGAAAGTGGCAATTTCTGGAATTGCAGGTTGCCACGGAAGATTCAAAACGTTTGTAGGCTAATATTTATCAACAGGCAGAATGATTTTGCATTGTAGTATAACCTTATGCTAGCTGGCCTTGTCTCGACCTTGAATGGCCTGACAAAGATGATGACTGGCATGTAGAGTTGCCGAACCAAAATAACGGCGACATTCGTATGCAAATTTTAGTGTATCAGAAGGTGGTTGGCGAGACTCGGCAACCACCAAAATGCTTGGCAGATGCCCGAGATACTCCCAGACATATGTGGATGCTTCTTGTGAGCAATCGCTGAAGTGTTTATTATTGAAGATAAAGAAATGCTGGCCACAGGCAAGAAAAAACAAAAACAAAGAAAACCCCCAATGGTTACGACCCTAGAACGATCACAAGAATTCGGCAGTTTTGAACCTAAAATCAGGACTCACTTCATTCTAATGCCACCAGCAATTCAATCTTCGCTGCAAAAGCCACTTTCTCCTCCACAAATCATCGCACCTGCCATTTCTCTTGAATACTGCGTTTGGAAAACAAGGGCTGGCAAAGACGGAAATGCAGCTACTTCAGGCCCGCTTCTTAGTAAACATAGGTTAGCATCAAGGGCATAGAAAATTACCTCTCTTACGCCTAGCGGAAACTTGAACGCACCTTGTCTTCGTATTATACGGACACCGTACGTGCTACATGCAAACAGCCAGACAGCCAAGTCTTGAGAAGAAAGGCGTGCTAGTCAAGATGCCAAATGTTCCATGCTTCAAACCAGAACCGCTTCTACTGGTGTTGGCGGTTTACTGGGTATACCATCGATATCGATTAGTACAACAATAATGCTGTAGAACAGTCGCTCTTGAGCCAGGGCTTGTACTTCAACTTGGGCTTAGGCCCAAGCCAAAAAACTTACTTGCCGCTTTGAGCAGACAGTGTGCCACGTTGACTCTCACCTTCGGGACGAAAGAAGCTCACAAGCTATCGGCACGCTCACAAAGCTTTCGCTGGTAAAATCTGTTAGCATCGCACAGCACGAGAAAGAAGCTCTCAAAAGACTTCAATGGAACGACAAGATTGCTGTCCTGCCCACTGATAAAGAAAACACTACGATTATGGTGGACCGGCACGACTACAAATAAAAAATTTTAACTCTTCCGCAGAACTCGACGAGTTATGTCAAGTTGAATAAGGACCCGACCACGAAGGTAAAGTCGGAACTTCAAACGCTTCTTCTGACCGCTTTCAAGCTCGCCCGTGAGCAAAAACACCTTTCTGCTGAGCCCTCCCGCACCAGTCCTTCGTACTGCAGAAAAACAGTACTCATTCCCGTATGCTCCCACTGTAAGTGAATATCTTGCAAAACTGTTCAAGTATTACAGCGTTCAAATTGCCCTCGAGCTCATGCACAACTCAAGAAGCCAACTGGTTCGCCAGAAGGATTCATTGGGACGTCATCGTTACCCGTGAGGGGTATATGACATACCGTGTCAAGACTGCGGTGTGTCTACCTCAGGGAATTGGGCAACTTCAGACAGCGTATCAAGCAGCACCAAAATGACGTAGCAAAGGGAGAAGCTGCCACCAACGGGCTTGCTTATTATCATATTGTTACGTGTAGAAAGACACAGACGGAAGAGGCTATTTACAGGCTATTTACACAAGACTGGAGCCAGACCACCAGGCAGACATCCGCTCGCGCCATGGGCACAGACCCACTTCGTCGTCGTTGTCGTGGCGGCTCATCTTTTGAGTATCTCCCGATAATATTGTATTAATACAAACACAGGTTACAACATTGATTGACATTCTGCAATTATCATTGCGACGGAGAAATCACTATCTTCCCACCTTCCTTTGGAAATTTTGATAATTCAATCCACATTTCATACGCTTAATCGAACACGTGAGAATCCAACCGAGATACTGCGCCATCTATTGTGTATATCAGGCACGGACCATTTGTAAACAAGAGACTCGTACGGCAAGCGAAATGTCGTAAAGTTTATTCTTTTTGCTACATTTGGCGAGTGTTTCTTTATTTCCAAGACAATGTATGTCCCTCGCCAGACGATGTTTCGTCAAACGCTGGATTATGAAGAGCCTCTATTGCAGTAAGAGATAGTCTATGAAGCACCGGAACAGAATATTCTATCTTCGTGTAATATTTGCACAGTGAACGGGTATTAACGATGACGTTGTGCCATTCCATCTGATTCAAGCAAAGCGGCGCAGAACGTTGACAAGAGAGGAGGCTTTCTCATCTAGTGTCCTTACATACAGAGCCCACGACAACCGCCTTTCCAGAATGATGCCTAGAAATTTTTGCTGCCGCACAAGCCGTAAACGCTGAGAGTCTATCCCTAGATAAAGCTTTTCAGGTACTTCCTGGTAAAAGCAAGAACACCTGTTTACTCATTAGATGGACTCAAGCGCTTCCACTCTTTAAGAACTCATTAACGACAATTACGCCCTCTGGTAGGTCCTGCTGAATGACGAGTACTGCAGCCAGATGCTTATATACGTATATGAAGTGGTCGTCTTAAAGATAATAGTGCAAGAGAGTAGGTAGGATGCGGGGCAACTCAGTAATTAAACAGTTAAAAAGGAGTGAGAGAAAACAAGAGTTGAAAGGCGGAGCCGTTTACCACATTAGGTACACTTTCTTGCGGAACTCCTTCGGTAACTTGATGTCCCTCGCTTTTACCTTTAACAATGGACTTCTACTAATTTTTCCCTGTCTCTGAAGATTTCCGCTATCCATCTAAGTGTTCGGCCTGTTATGCAAAATTGAACCAACCCATAAAGCACGTACAAGTTGCTCACTGTGTCAAATGCGCGATTAATGGTTGGTTAGTTAGTTTGGGTTTTAATGGCAAAAAGGCCGCTAAGGCCATGCTGCGCCAGACACAAGACAAAATGAAACGCAACGTTAGAGTAGGTAAATCTGTATTACATTATAGTTGGTGTAAATCACCAGTTTTTCTAAAAAGTCGAGCAGGTTAGCAAATAGCACTAGGGGGTCATCTGCTAGTAATAGGGAAGGGTGTAATGGAGTGTGCAAATTATACAGGCTGTATAAGAACCTCCGTCTCAGTGTGTCGATGTGTGGATATGTTATTAAGATGTGTATGACTGTAAGAGGTTCGAGGCATTTTTCCGCTTGTCCTACAATATGAGGAATATATTCGGGATTATGACATTCCTCGCGAAGTCCTTCAGGTTGCGAGAAAGCCACAGCGTTTGCCCCCGTGGCACGATTTCGCACGGCTATGTGATTGGACATTGACACATTTAAGAAAGACAGACACCCCACACGAACACATTATACAAGAATTCCGCTTTCTACAGGACAAATATCAAGATTACACGAAATTTTACACTGATGACTCTAAAACAAAAGAACACGTGGGTATGGGGGCCGTAACAGAACATTGGGAAAGAAGTATTCGTTTGCCACAGCACGCCTCTGTCTACACAGCTGAAGTCTATGCAATATGAACTGTGGTTAAAAAGATCATCGCTGAAAAACACGAAAGTACAATCATATACACTTATTCATTAAGCACACTGAAGGCTCTTCACATGAAATCCGAATGTGAACCCCTGGTAGAGGATATCTTAAACATGATAACAATAAATAAATACGGCAGGTCAATTAGGTTTTACTGGGTACCAAGTCATGTTGGTATACCGGGTAATGAAGCGGATAAGATGATATGGATAATGGATAAGAGGATATACCGGATAAGATGCGCATCCATCATCATCATCATCATCATCGTCGTCGTCGTCGTCGTCATCATCATCATCATCAGCCTAGTTACGCCCACTGCAGGGCAAAGGCCTCTCCCATACTTCTCCAACTACCCCGGTCATGTACTAATTGTGGCCATGTTGTCCCTGCAAATGTCTTAATGTCATCCGCCCACCTAACTTTCTGCCTCCCCCTACTACGCTTCCCTTCCCTTAGAATCCAGTCCGTAACCCTTAATGACCATCGCTTATCTTCCCTCCTCATTACATGTCCGGCCCATGCCCATTTCTTTTTCTTGATTTCAACTAAGATGTCATTTACCCGCGTTTGTTCCCTCACCCAATCTGCTCTTTTCTTATCCCTTAACGTTACACCTATCATTCTTCTTTCCATAGCTCGTTGCGTCGTCCTCAATTTCAGCAGAACCCTTTTCGTAAGCCTCCAGGTTTCTGCCCCGTAGGTGAGTACTGGTAAGACACAGCTTTTATACACTTTCCTCTTGAGGGATAGTGGCAACCTGCTGTTCATGATTTGAGAATGCCTGCCAAATGCACCCCAGCCCATTCTTATTCTTCTGGTTATTTCAGTCTCATGATCCGGATCCGTGGTCACTACCTGCCCTAAGTAGATGTCACTACCTTACCACTTCCAGTGCCTCGCTACCTATCGTAAACTGCTGTTCTCTTCCGAGACTGTTAAACATTACTTTAGTTTTCTGTAGATTAATTTTCAGACCCACCCTTCTGCTTTACCTCTCCAGGTCAGTGAGCATGCATTGCAATTGGTCTCCTGAGTTACTAAGCAAGGCAATATCATCAGCGAATCGCAAGTTGCTAAGGTATTCTCCATCAACTTTTATCCCCAATTCTTCCCACTCCAGGTCTCTGAATACCTCCTGTAAACATGCTGTGAATAGCATTGGAGATATCGTATCTCCCTGTCTGACGCCTTTCTTTATTGGGATTTTGTTGCTTTTCTTGTGGAGGATTACGGTGGCTGTGGAACCGCTATAGATATATTCCAGTATCTTTACATATGGCTCATCTACACCCTGATTCCGTAGTGCCTTCATGACTGCTGAGGTTTCGACTGAATCAAATGATTTTTCGTAATCAATGAAGGCTATATATAAGGGTTGGTTATATTCCGCACATTTCTCTATCACCTGATTGACAGTGTGAATATGGTCTATTGTTGAGTAGCCTTTACGGAATCCTGCCTGGTCCTTTGGTTGACAGAAATCTAAGGTATTCCTGATTCTATTTGCGATTACCTTAGTAAATACTTTGTAGGCAACGGACAGTAAGCTGATCGGTCTATAATTTTTCAAGTCTTTGGCGTCCCCTTTCTTATGGATTAGGATTATGTTAGCGTTCTTCCAAGATTCCGGTACGTTCGAGGTCATGAGGCATTGTGTATATAGGGCGGCCAATCTTTCTAGGACAGTGTTCCCACCATCCTTCAACAAATCTGCTGTTACCTGATCCTCCCCAGCTGTCTTCCCCCTTTGCGTAGCTCCCAAGGCGTTCTTTACCTCTTCCGGTGTTACTTGTGGGATTTCAAGTTCCTCTAGCCTATTCTCTCTCACTTTATCGTCGTGGCTGTTACTGGTACTGTATAAATCTCTATAAAACTCTTCAGCCACTTGAACTATGCGCATCCATGGCAGCGTACAAAGACATAATAAACACAACACTTCCATATAAAGATAGTATCCGTGCCATTAGGAAGGCCTTAACGTCAAAGTGGCAACACGAATGGGACCATTGTACGGAAAACAAGCTACATATTATTAAACCTGTAATTGGCGAGTGGAAATCATGCAGTCACCAGCAACGGTTCTACGAGGTGATCTTGTGTCGACTTCGAATTCTACACACACATCTGACGCACAATTTCCTCCTCCTAAAGGAAAACCCGCCAACCTGTGAAAAAGAAAATTGCGCGATTAGTGTATAAAAACGCAGCAACGGTATTTCTTCGGTAGCTTCGTTCCTGTTATACGTTGGTCACAAGATTTTGAATCGCATCCATAGTACACCGGTGTCTACGGAAGCATGCAAACCTTTCAGGCAGTACTTGGGTACATTATGACCACCACTGTAGTATGGCATCCATCTGCTCAGTCAATTTTTTCATCTTGGCAATTGTCAGTGAGAATTAGTCAACCAAAATAAAAAGGCTCAGTTGCGTAAAGTAGAGTGCAAACGGAGAAGTTTCTCATCCACATCAGCCTGCATATCTAATAAGCACAGATAAAGAAAGGCGGAAAGAACCGGCGCAACTTTACCAGTCAGGTATAGGTGACGTGGCTTCGTGGTAAACAACCACGACAAGCTTCTTTCTTTTTTCAGTGTTCCTAGACGACTTTTTTAAATAGAGCTCGAGACGCAGGAAATTGGGGAGAAGCGGCGAGTACAAAATGGACAAACGAAAGGCAGTTCTCGACTGGAGCGAATATGATTGAGCACAGCGGGCTACAACTCCGCGAACTCAATCATTGAGCTATCGAACGCGGAATTACAAGGATTCGGCGTCTCATTTGTCGGCCCGGGGCTGCCACTGGCAGCAGCGACACAGCGTGTGACGGCTGGAAGGAGCGAAAGCCGAGAGAAACGGCGCCCTGCAGCCAAGGAAGGCGCACGACACGGCACGGGTAGGCACGAAGAAAAGGGTCTAAGCCAGCGAAGAGCGCATGGTACTCGCACACTGCCAGCATGTATGTACGTTTATGTGTAAGGTAGGGGTGGAGGGGGGCGAGAATCGATGACGAATCAATCCCGGTCAACAAAAACGCGCGCCAGATGGCGCGCGGACGCGACAGCTCCGGAGACAGCCGCCGAGCTGCACCGGCTATTCTGACAGAAGAAACGATGGTCTTCTATTTTTTTTTATTTCTTTCACGCGCGGTAAAGCGAACGATCGCGACGGTGGCACGACGTGTTACGATGCGAGCGGCAACACAAACAACATGAAACCACGTCAAGAAATAGACGAACGACAAGCAAGGAGTATCGGTGGCGAGCAGCGCGCCGCCGTGCGGGCCAGCTTCATCTTTTGCCTCGTCCTTGCCGGCTCATTTATTTATTTCCATCGATGGATGGCATGGCCGAGTCGCCGAATCGGCTAAGGGGAGTCTGAGGTGGGCGTAAGAACGAGACAGTGTCGAGAAAAAGAAAAGGAAAAAAAAAGCAGCAGGTAGGTAGTGACTGCGCTAGGCATTGTCCTACGTCACGCCCACCCACCCCGCCCCTCTCCCTCCCCCATCTCTCGCTGTAGCCACCCTCGGATAGCTGTTGTCTTGGTGGCGATCGCTGCGCACCGTCTGTGTTTTGAAGCCGCTGCGAATTGAGCTTTACAGCTGGCCATTATGCGCTTCTCTGAGCGATTCGCGACCAAAACGAAGGCGGTATACGGATAATTGCAACTGATCGTTAATTGTAGTTGCCCTCGCAGCAAAAAAGAAAAAAAGAGAAAAGAAAAAGAAGTGGCTTCGGTGTCTGCTTACGCGTTTCTCAGTCTTTAATGTATACGTAAACCCTTAGAACCCGTTGAGCTTGGAGACATATTCTTGTCGCGTGCTTATCAGATATCGCTGGGCCTGCTTCTTTAGTGTCGTCCTCTTGTTGCACTTTAGCAAAGTACACGATTGGGTGCTAAAGTTCATTTCTGGATCGGCACAAAAGGGTGGAAAGACACGGGCACAAGCTAGTACTGAATGACCGATCACCAATATCTATTTTCTAAATATAAATCAATTTTTCGCGAAACATTTGCGTGTGACCATTGAACAGATAGCGTGGACATAACAGAACGTGATAGCGTGATGACACTGACACTGCTAGAGTAGAGCTTCTAATAGATTTTGGAAGTCAAAATGGAGCGCGGAAAATTTTACGTGTTCTGTAAAACTTACATGCTGCTCTTCTGCAAGATTTTGTTGATTTAGTAACAGCATGTTCGGTACTGGACTACGTCGCATGTTTGGTTGCTTTTTAAAGAGCGAATCTTTAACTTTCTTTGATGTCTCTTCAAGTAGCACATTGTAGTCATATACCATACAGTTATGATCTCCGAAAACTTTAGCAACACAGTACCTGTTTGCAGCGCGCAACGTATGCGGGAATTACAGCTGTTCTCCATCTCACCGACAGTAGAAAGACGTTGTCTTTTCACTTATTCAAAGTTAAAAACACTTTAATGCATTCATATACCAACCTTTTGTTAATCTCAAGTAAGCACGTGAGAATGAAAGCATGCAACGTAATATAACGAATAGAAAACTAACAACGGATGACAGGCTCATGTGGGAGCCAGCTCGTAGCTCAACTCTTACACAAATCGTCATAGACGTTCTGTTATGTTTCTGTTCAGTTTCCGTTGTATTAAATTAACTTTCCGTTGAGATGCTAATGAATAAATAAAAAAAATTATGGGGTTTTACGTGCCAAAACCACTTTCTGGTTATGAGGCACGCCGTAGTGGAGGACTCCGAAAATTCCGGCGTGTTTAGAAACTACTGAGCATAGTTTTGATTTCGGTGTAACAAATGCATCTAGCGCGTGCGTTAGTATGATATTCTAATTTTCCGAACTGGGGTAACGTCGTAACCCCCACTGTCACCTCCCCCTTGCCAACACCATCTACCCTATCCCTTGAGCTATACGCAGGTTTACTGCGGTACCAGCAGATCGTTTTTGTTTCCAAAGGCTTTCACTATCTTTTGCCTCTCTTTCCGACTCCATCTCTCTCGCAGGTGAGATACGATCCGTCCCCAGCTGTTGCCACCGTGCTTTCTCCTTTCCCCCTCCCACCCATCCTGCGACATTCTCATTAGGAAACGATATACGTTCTGCGTAATTACAACAACCCTTTTTTACTGTTCTTGCGGGTTTGTCCTCCTCCCTGATTTCCTCTCCACCCACTTTCGTGGGACAGATTGGCTTCTCTCGCCGCTGGCTCCCGTTCGGTTCGTTTAGGTTCCGAAACCATTTTGGCGTTTGCAGTTGGCGTCCCTCTTTTCCACGATCCTGAAAGAGACAAGCACAGCCTCAGAGTGACCTCTTCCTCTGCCCTTCCTCCCTTTCAGTCCTTTCCCACAAACCTAAAAATCACGCGTGACGGAAGAAGAAACTCTGCGAAAACTAGTCAGACATGCCAGGAGCGTTAATGTAACCCGAGAAAGAAAGGAACCTCGGTGGCCAGCGAGAGGAGAGAATATGAAGAAAGAGCGCGCGGAAAGTCCGGGCGGCTCTCAACGAAGAAACCCCGGGGGGAAATCGACGCTCTTTTCGGCGCGCTGTTAGAACAAAAGAAACGCGATGCGGTTTGCCGCATTCGGACCCCGGTTGCGCACATACACGATTACCGGCATGTGAGAGCGCGCCGCGGAAATTCGTGCGCGTGGCTGTAAGACACCCCGATGGCTTTGGCCGGGGCTTGCTTCCTTCTTTCCGTTGTTGCCGTTTGGAAAAGTAGAAAACCGTGTTGCCACTGGGATAGGCGCCCCGGGCCGCCCATGGGGCACCGATAATTATCGGCTCTGTTTCCATTTCGGTGCCCCCTTCCACTAGCACCCCCCCCCCGCTCGCCTTTATTCTGTTCGTTCCTTCAGTACGCGTATTTTCGCGAGGCAGTCCAAATGCTCGGCCCGACAGACTCGGCAGTAAGGGCATAAAACAAAACAAGCGAGTGCTCGCGCTCGCCAGCCAGCGAGACAGAAGGCCCAATAAAAATAAAAACGATAAATATAAACGGGTTTCGCTTCTATAGCAGCGGCAATCTTTGGCGGCCAGACTGAAATAGAAAACAAAGAAGGGAGCTGCCGCCGCTGGCGCAGTCATAAGCACCGAGAGAGAAACGTAATCCTGAGGTAATCGCGCGCGCGGATAATGTCACCCACAGGCAGGAACCCGACCCCCCCCCCCCCCACCTCCCACCCCTTTCCCACTTTCGGCCGCTCTTCTTGAGCCAGAATGCCGATTGCAATTGCGCTTGTTTCGGATCCACAGCGGGTTCCGCCTCGAGGCAGGATTTCTCTGAATCCGGCGTGTGGGTAAGCTTCACTGCATGGCAGTGGCGGCACCGACGGCGGTGACTCTGCTGCAGCTGCAGGCTTTGGCGCGGGTCCCGCAAGATAGCCGTTACGACCGCAATGGCCCTCTCCGTGCTGTAGTGGAGACTGCCGTTGCGGATAACGATTCCCTTCGGAGCCCAGGATTTGGATTAGTTAATTGCTGAGTCGTGCAGCTTTCTCTTCTACGCATCCAGTGCTTGTTTTTTCTTCGTTGTCTATTATTTCCTTTTGTTATTTTATTGGCCCGCTCGTGGCATCATGGGACGAGCAGCTTTTCTGTAGCCAGAGTCACCGTTGCATGTCGTATAAATTAGTGACCGGGCCCAAACCATGCATTCCGAATGCCCCTATGAAAGAAGGCGGTTATTTGTAATTGTCCTGCCCACTCCGAAGTCCGCGGCGTTACAGAGTCCAACATTTAATAGAAAGAAGTCAATATTAAAATGTAGAAGTGTTTGTAACGATTGCTTAAAGGGAGTTTTCGTTTGAAGTCGTCGCATTGGGCTGTGGGGGAAGCTGCAGTAGAAGGGTTCGATTTAATTTTTGCTTCTTGGAGTTCTCCTATTAGTGTATAAATTCAAGTATAGTGTGGATTTGCATTCCACGCCCATTCATATGCGGCCAACACTGCTTGAATGAACGAAGCGATTCGTGCCCCTCCTTCCAGAGTTATTGTCTCGTGCATAAAGCATCTCGACAACTCCGGCGTTGAAAATCTGCCCTAAAAGCTCGATTCGTTTCCTGTCTTCTGTGATGAAGAAGGAAAGACATGCACGTGTCTTTGTCCGTATCCGTGCGTACATCAGGCCAAAAAAAATGCACATGGCTTCACGCTCGTTGTATACCAATTATTTGAATGCCTTTATAATATATAGTCATTAGGAACAAAGAAGTTAAGCACACAGGCCATTTCACTTTAAGAAATTGGCGAAAATTTTCGCTGATGAAAGCCACAATTCCAGGCACAGATTCCCTCCGTTGCCCGTGATGCTACCGTCCACTTTTCTTCTACCTGACTGCACCTCCGATTACGAACCAAGCTGCAGGCCTTCAGAATTGTGACGCGTGGTCATCGGAGATGTGTTAGTAGTAGCGCAGATGTCAAGCAAACGCTGTGCATCCGAACTTGTGCTTCCGAAAATCAAGCCCTGCACAACGTGCAAACTACTTTCAGAGGAAATCGGCAGTATTCATTGATTCTTGCGGCTCTGAACTGATTTCCTATTGCAGCATCAGGCTCTCGCAACGAACAAGACCATCTTCTCCAGAACAACTCCTTTGCGATGCACACAGTGTCTGCTACATTATTGCCTGTTGTGGCCTACGAAATACATCCACAGTTGCCACCACCCTCAGAGTCCACGTGGCGAGCGAAACGACGCACAGGTTGCTAAGGACCAAAGTTGCGCGATGGTGCGGAGAGAGAGACAAAGGGGATATATATATATATATATATATATATATATATATATATATATATATATATATATATATATATATATATATATATATATATATATATATATAAGAGGCATTGTGATTAGCCAGGACTGAGCCCGGTCGGCTAACCTGCGCACGGGGGGAGGACGAGAGGGGAGGAAAAGATTAAGAGGATAGAAAGTCCAGTGTCGATGTCGCCGACACTGGACAGGACGACACTGGACGACACTAGCCAATAGACATCAGAGCAACGCATTGGTGGTCTTCCACTGTTGTGATATGCAGCACCATGGTCCCAGCTGATCTTGTCCAACTACAGTAAACTATTCCGTCTGGCTGGTTTAGAGCTATTCAGAAGTCGAGCTTTTTCATTTTCAAAGGACGGGCAGTAGCACAGGAGGTGTTCTACAGTTTCTTCGCCGCCGCAGGCATTGAATTCAGCAATATTAGCCATTCCAACACGGGCGCTACAGTGTAAGACATGTTACACCCTTAAGGGTGTTGGCTTGTCCCATGGGTAATATATATTATGGGGTTTTACGTGCCAAAACCACTTTCTGATTATGCGGCACGCCGTAGTGGGGGACTCCGGAAATTTCGACCACCTGGGGTTCTTTAACGTGCACCTAAATCTAAGCACACGGGTGTTTTCGCATTTCGCCCCCATCGAAATGCGGCCGCCGTGGCCGGGATTTGATCCCGCGACCTCGTGCTCAGCAGCCCAACACCATAGCCACTGAGCAACCACGGCGGGTTGTCCCATGGGTAATGCCATTATCATTAGGGCTTTAAAAGAAATTGATAGCGCGGGACAACGAGCTCTAACGTGACCTGCGATGAAAAAAAAAAAGCGTGGTTGAATACCATCTGATAATTCTGACAACCTTGGGTGCACACGAATACCCGACATGAGGTTTTTACAGCGATAGCTTTGAAAGCTTATTTAATGCGGTTTTCGTTTCGTCTGTCGCAGTATGGTCAATTTACTTGGCGGAATCAGTTGCGAAGCAAGATACCTTCATACCTTCATTGCCTTCATATATATAAATATATATATATATATATATATATATATATATATTGCCATATGGGTTCAACGTGAAGCCAAAGACGAGGACGACGATGCTATGACGACGACGGCTTGAACTTGTTGACAGCAGCTTGAAGAGTTTGGCGGGCGGACGCATCATACCTATATAGCTTAAAGCTTCTAAGTGTTGCCCAAGTAAATGTACTTGGCCTTCAGTAGACATAGGAAGGAATTTATTGGTGATTCATGGTTTACCGTCCCAAAGCAACAGTGGCGCTATGAGAGACGTCGTAGTAGAGGTGAGATCCGAATATATTTTAACCACCTGGGTGTTCTTTAACGTCTACTTAAATCTATGCATACACGAGAGTTCTTGTATTTTGCAATCGAAGCGTGGCAGCCGTAGTCGGGAATCTAACCCACCACCTGGCGCTCAGTAGGAGAACACAAAAGCCCCTGCACCACCACGGCGGGTTGGAATGAGAAGTGTGACGTTAAATCGCAACGTTAAATTCGCCGTATACGTGGCGGTTCAATCACAAGATCTTGACCGTTTGTTCTGGACATTTCAAGTCGACACGCTCTTAGCTTCAAGTCGCGTGCGAGCAACAAAGAGAACGCGGTAAGTTTTCTTTACTTTTTAAAAATTTATTCCTCAGCCAGTTCGAATGCAAGTAAAGGAATAACGAAAGATCTGTGAAATCATAGTGAAGCGGTTTCTTTTCTTTTCTCTGCTTTTTTCTTTTCAAGCTCACCAGTTACCCTCGTACGTGCCAGTTCAGCGACACCGGAGACTGGGGATCGCACACGAATGGGACCGCTTCGTATGTGGCGTTGCTCCAGCACCTTCTTGCTGCTTGCTCGTCCAGCGGAGACCGACCGCCCCGTTGCGTGTCGATCGGGTTGCAGACCCGGCCGCCTCTCCCATATCAAATTACTTGAAGCCAATTCGCGGGTTGTTTTTCTTCACAAGTTCCCCCCACGAGCCCGTCTCACTGTTTTACAATACATCTCTTTCTCTCCCTCGCCTCTCCCCCCCCCTCCCGTTTTCTTTTTTTTCTGTGTTTAGTGCATCATCTCTCTTTCTCCTTAAAAACGTTGTGATCTGTTTCGGTGAGTCTTTCTCCTATTAAAAGTTCACGGCAATATTCCTTCCAGTTATTACGTGCAGCATACAAATCATTTGTATACGCGTGTATACGCAGTATTATATACCAGTAACCCGCGTTTTCCTTTGTTTGTTTATTTATTTGTTTGTTTGTTCACAAAAAATTTTAAATGTGAAGTGGAGGCGCCATTGGCTGCTCCCTTTCTCTTTTCTGTCTATATAACGGCGCTGTGCTTGCTTCAAGGCGCGCGCAGAAAATTTCATCTTTCATTTTAGGTTTCTATCGAAAAAAAATTGTTGCTGTTTTGTGTTCATTTATATACTTTCCCTTGTAAGTTACAAGCACAATTTAGATGCAGTTGCAAACACTATTAAGATACCTCTATTGATTAAAGGACATGTGGGTTAACGTGGCATTATCTGAAGATATATAGGCCGGATATCAAGGTTCTAGCATCACTTCCACTTATTGGTGCACGCTTTTGGCCCCACGGATCTCCTGCGCGCTTCACAATTGTCTGAGTCATGTGCTTTCCTTCGTGTGTTTTTTACTATTGATTTCTTCTGTCAGTGCAGAGTGGTACTATTTATTTCAGGAAATACTCGCAGAGAGCACGTATGAATGAGGAAGAAAGCAGTATTGATAATAAACAAACGTGGATAGCTTTGTAGTATAATTTAGGGTAGGAGGATATGATGTAATGGCGTTGAACCGATAATCAATGATCGATTATCGAACCGATAATCGAGGTAAGGAAACGGGGTCGAGGCTGGTAGAGAATGAGATAGAGTGATGAGATCATTTTCTGGTATAGAAAAAAAGCGATTGAACAATAATGATGTCGGTGGTGGTAAGAGCACGATAATGAAAAGTGTCAAAAGCTTTCATTTCTGTTGTTTTCATATTGCTTTCTTTTTCTTTTTTTTTACACCGAAGCCCCCTGTGCCTACTTTGGCGAGTTTGGTTTGGCTGCCTGGCTGCTGAGTGCTGTTGGGTTGGTCGCTATCACGGTGGATGCATTCCTCGATTCAAAGATTATAAGTGAACCGAATGAAAGTACCAATGAACCAGTTGACATAACGTTTGTATGCTGGCCACGTACGCGCACCTCTCTATGCATAACAAAAGATAACTTTCTACACAAAACTTGAACATGTTAAATAGCATCTGCCTGTTAATAGAGTAGTGAAATATATTTTTTAGCCGATTCCTTGGTTTGCCTTATTTTTTATTTATTTTTTAATTAGCCGCTTGGTATGGGCCTCTGGGAATGTGTCTGTCCTTGGCCAATCTTCCAGAATGGGTTTGTTCCACTGTGACATAAGAGGTACAGAGTCCTTCAGTGTTGTGTGATGCGTGTCGTAACTTTCTGTGCAAACACGTGTGATCCCTGTTCTTCCCTGGACAAGCACCGCACATGGCCTTCATCCTCGTTACGTCACTGCGTGCGCATCTCATACTGTGCATCCGCCTGATTTGGAGTTTGCATTTCGGCCTAGCTTGTGAGCGATGTAGCGTGTAAGCATAAAAAATTACTTGACAATAACGTTGTGACCTTTCTGATGGATATACACAAATATACCGTGAGGTTACCATTGCATATCACGAAAGTAAACAATATCGTACGCCATCGCCCTTTCTTAAAGCGTTGTTTCACAATATTGTAACGTATGCGTTGGATCTGCAGTGCTTTTCTTTTCATTTTGTTTTCCTTTCTTTTGTCAACTCTGCACCTACATATTGCGCGATTCTCTACCAAGAGCTGTTCATTTGCTTCGGCTTTCCGCGTGGGGCGCCTTATGCCTACTTCACCGGCACCAATGGGCTTTACGCAAACGCAATCAGTAAGCTGGGGCGGCAATCATGACACGCCTGTACTGTTTCACTGCTATAAAAATTACGATCGAGGCATTTTACTATTGGCATGTCAATAACTAAAAAAATGGACATGGTTGTTTTGAGAGCCACTTATGCTTCTCGCCCTGTCTGTGGTGCAGTTGGAAGATTCTCTAAAAAGTATCAAACGAGGGTTACGGAGGTGCTAAAAAATATTGACCTTAGTTAATAACTGATGCTGCGCTTGTTTCCTTTCTTAATTACTTTCTTTTTTTCGGATTTTTAATGTGGCACTCTTTTCATGACACCGCTCGTTGCTGAGAGAGAGAGAGAGAAAGAGAAAGAAAGAGAGAGTGAGAAAACATCTTTAATGAGCATCATGATGGCTTAATTTGCAGGAGTGGTTCCCTCTTCACGTGAATTCATGCGCCGTCTTGGCTACGAGCGCCCTCTCACTTAACACACGATCTGGTTTAAGAGGGGGGCCCGGAGCTGGAAAGCTTTCGCACTGTTCCTGGGGGTTGGGGGAATTGGGTTGGTGGGTGGGGTGGTTATAGGGGGTATAGCTGCAGATATCTACACCCTGGAACCGCTTAAAGTAAACAGGGGCACCAAACTTAAACTATTCCAGACTGTTTTATTCAAATTCTACAATCAGCCCTCCACGATAGGTCAAAAAAATTTTGACCCACCTCCCCTGCGCCTGTCCGTCACGCGACGTCACGACAACCGCGTAAACTTGTATGATCTTGTAAATCTTGTATGATATGTGAACACTTATTATGCATGATTACACTGAACAAAAAAAAAAATAGTAATTCCTGATTCGACGCCTTCTTCGCCATTAGCAATACAGGCGTCGTCTGACCAATTGCTATTGGTCAAACGTTTTCACGTTGAGCCCACTTCGCCTGTCTGTCACGCGACGTCACAAAACCGCGAAAACTCACCGCGTCAAAGTGACGTGTACGCGGTAAAGGCGCATTAAATGCCGAACAAAACTGAAATATTTTCTAATAGCCGGAGACTATTCCGTCCCGAAAGGAATAGAAGATGGCTGTGCGCCGATCACTGTGGCACTAACGACTCGGAGCTGCTGGGGAGAATGGATTTGTTTGCGTAAATTTAAAAATGCTTGGTAGTATAACGTTATCGAGACCTCTCGGCCCGTATACGACATCACTCTACCAACTCTTTTTTGCTGAGGATCCGTTTTAGCGGCACTTTTAAACTTCCGTTGCACGCCGCCGCGATTTTCGACCAGCCAGCACAAGCTAAATAAGCGGAAGTGAGCCAATCGCAGACGCGGTAACCACCCTCATCATCCGGTTATCTACTTTCAATGTGCTGGCTCGGCCCCATCGAACCTCTCTCCACTTCCGCGTGTTCCTCGCCTCTTCTCAGCCAGTCAGATAAGAAAAACTGCTCAATGTAGGCAATGCTAATCACTATGAAAGCAAAAGAAAGTGACATCCTAGAAAAAAGAAGCGCGTTTGATTAGGCGTTTAAAACAACGCTGCAGGTTACCAGCCTATGCATGAGTCGGTGGTTACGTAAATTTGACGTCAATAAATTGGAATAAAAACAGATTGGGATAGTTTTACGCTATAGGGTCCTAGAATGAAATACTACATAGCACTCGTTTCTTCCTTTCTTTCTTTCTTTCTTTCTTTCTTTCTTTCTTTCTTTCTTTCTTTCTTTCTTTCTTTCTTTCTTTCTTTCTTTTTTCCTTCGTTTCTTTTCTTTGTTTTATTAGGAACAAGAAATTTGATGGACATGCCGTAAGAATGTCCACAGATTCGATTAGCACAAGCGCTTTTATTTATTATTTCTCGACGTGTAGTACGAGCCTTAAATGCGCCGAAAGTGCATCGGCGTAGCGGGCGCCTGTTTTCTATACAGACGAAAGAAGAAGAAAGGAGAGAGAGAGAGAGAGAGAAGCAGCTCGACACGTTTAGGACGTACCTAATGCTAACGTTATGGCACGCTTTAGGCGATATACTAAGAGAACACTGGTCTTTCTCTTTCGTTCTGAGAAATCTGCACATATTTGTTAAACAAGCGTTCACAGTGCAGATACTCTCAGTTCGCCCGAGATCTACGCTGTAAGGGGACCTGAAGAGAGCCTGGCGTTTCGCCTGGCACCAGCTGCTGGGCGGTAATTGCGGTACACGCAGTGATCGTAAAAGGAGCACATACCAACCGCAGAAACATATACACACTACTACGTAATTTACAAAGTTTTCCTCAAGGCGTACACTGTAACATGTAGACGTACAGCGTTTGAGGACACACAGGTGACAAAAGCTATGCACAGGATGAAGGCTATGATAAACTGCGCAATCAGAGTTAACTGTGTCACGATGATGACGAATTCACTATATTTAACTTTAACGTCAATGAGGCAGGATCGACACCCTCAGGATCGACAATGGCAGAATCGACAACGATGGGATCGACAACAGCGCCCGTTCTTGCTCCGCGGAAAGCACTCGGAGAATCGCACCGAGTTCCTGGGACGAGGAAAACGAAGCACCCCGCTTTCCCGCGTTCTCCACGCCCGGCTTGCGCCATCATTTACTCATCTTATCAGCGCCACTTAACCTCCGTTTACCGTTATAATATGCAAATGCCTCGAGCAGACGCGGGCGGCCGGGTCGACGAGGCACCCGCTCGTGCGAGTCTCTCGCGCGCTATGCCGTAAAAGCGAAGGCCTCATCCCGTCCTTGCCGTTCATTTTTAATGAACACGTGGCAAGTTTCTCAAGTGCGCATCCCACTCGATTGCTTGCCGTAAGCGTCTTAGCTTCGAGTCCCACCTCCAATATCTGCGAAGCTCGCAGTGTGTGTTTGCATTTGCGACGTCGCTCCACCTTTGCGGCGTCTCTATGGACGAGGGTAAACTGCCAAGTTGCCGTGGCAGATTCTTCAGAGGCGATGCTCGCCTCCTTGTGCGGCCTCCTTGTGCTGTTGTCGGCGTTTTTTCTTTCACTTTTTTTTTTGGCTCCGCGTCGAAGTTTGTGGTCGTTGCTCGAGTCTTGCATAATTAATTATCGCTTATTGATGGCAACTGAGGTGCAGCAGTCTTTATATACGAGCTTTGCTAAGCTGAGCGATAAGTGTTGCGTCGTTCTCTTCTACTCAAGTGGAAAAGAGGAAGGGAAGAGAGTGAGCACTTTTTTTTTCTTGGCATAATGTTCAAGTTCAGGAAGGAAGGCCTAAATGCTCAACTTAAGTTGCTGCCTACAAATGCGCATTTAGTCCCACGTCCTAATTCTCCCTTTGTGTACGAGCGGATTGTTGCGCTAATACTACGAGTAACTCGGCATAAAAACGCGAGTCTTCGCTTAGCCATTATTTAGCTTAATCACAAGATATAACAAACCATTAAGGAAACCGTCAATTCTCGTCGAGGGATTACTTCCAGTGAAAGCAACATTTTTTGAAGCCCTCAGAATGTAGCTCTATTGGTTAGGGCAAAAAGGATTTCAAGCTAAGGATGTCAAAAGTGTTTTTCCCTTTAGTTCAGCACATTCAAAACTACTTACTTGTAGATACACATTAATACATGGAAAGCAGCTATCCGTTATTGAAATCGTCCAGATGAGGGCGTGTCAAAAGGTGCAAACAAGAATCATGGGTTTCACGTCAGAAAACGGGGAAGCAAGGATAATTGAGCATGGCGCCATATCTGAAATACACAAGACGTGTCCTGGCCGATGCCAGCTAATCCTTACCTTACATGCGGTATGTAGGATGGCAAATTTTACGTGCAGCGGCATGACCACTTGTCTAGCAGGAAAACTAAATTACGGGTGCCAAACTAGGACGCAGTTGCGAAATGTGAAACATTGCACCAGACTGATGAGGCAAACAAATAGGTCGGCCCAGGGCGGTAGCCATTTGCGCGCGCTGAAAAGCAGAGTCAATAAATCTTGGAAACGCCACTTGCTGCGCGGCAATAAATTACTATATTTAAATTACAATGACTCCTAGTAGGCACTTGTTTATGTATAAATGGAAACGCCACTTACTGCGAAGCAATAAATTACTATTTTTAAATTACAATGACTCCTAGTAGGCACTTGTTTATGTATAAATTCCATTCAAAGCGTATAGGGTTCAACGCAACAGGTTACGCCACCAGACTTGGGCACTTTCTAGCAATTATCCTGTTATTAACACCACCGTAACAAATGCATTAAGTACGTTTATGCTCTTAAATTAACAGTTGACAGGCGTAGACCTTTTGAACACACAGTAAGATGGTGTTCCTTGTCACATCTCGACATGCACTTCCATTCGTGATATTGCGTATATATGTTTTAGTATTGTTGCATTTGTTCTTTTGTTTTCTCACATATTGAGCAACAGCGGAGAGTTGAGCAACAGCAGTTGTGATTACAATAACTAGTGTCTGTGAAATATTCACCGTCTGCAAGAATATTGTATAAGATTCCAATATTTATGAAGAAAAACAAGCTTTTAAAATGTGCCTGTATAGTTGCGAACTGAATATGAGTACAGAGCGAGTTTATTAATGCAAGCTCGCAATAAGTATCAAATAGTTAAAAGTTTCAATCCCTGCTCACGTACATTTTTTACTATGCTTCGTCTGCCATAAAGGCGCTTCCAACCGTTTATATATTACCAGCCTGTTTAATCAGGAGGCTACAAGCACATCGTGGAACGTTGCAATGAAGCAATGCTTCGAGCAGCAGCCGCAAAAGCCAAGATAAACGAGCACATCCACCATTAGTTACTGCTTTTAGCTTTGGTATACCTTTACCAATAACCCACGATCACCTCTGGTGCGATACAGAATTCTAAGTGTTACGATAAACGAAATAACGAAGGCCAACAAGGAATTTCAGGGCGTAATGCTCTTGTTAAGCCAAGCGCGAATCTGAAGAAGATCGACGCGTTCTTTTCAGGAGCGCAAGTAAAACTGCTATAACTTTCTTTCGGCATTCGCTGTTTCTTTTTTTCTCTGCCATGCTATTTTCGTGCCGTGTTAACCATTTCTTCGCTTTTTCTTAACATGCGCTGGTTGTAGCCCGGGTGCTCTTGAGACTCCTATAGGTCGTTAGAGCGCAAGCGATGCAAATGCTGCTGTCGCTTTAACATGGAGGCGTAGGCAGCTGAAAAATTGCAGAGAGTTCATAGGAAGGCAGCAAATCAGGAATAGAAGGAAGATAGGTCGGAAAGCGAAGCACGGTGGAAAAGGATAAGCGGGAACCTTGGAGGGATAGAAAAAAAAAGGGGGTGTGGGGTAGGGGAGAAGCAGACAGCGGGTGCTCTGGCTACAAATGGCGGCTGGGATTAGGGATGGATTGGAGAAGACCGTCTCAGGGATTTTCTTCCCTATCTGATGGTCGACTCCTGAAAAATGGCCCTCTGTCTCGTGTGCATCAGCTTTCGGGGCTCACCGCCCTTAATTGTCTAATTGAACTTCGCTCGGCGTTCCCCGCTGTGAATCCTCCCTTCTGACCTCGCCCCCCCACACACACACTCCCTCGAAGCTTGCGAAACGCCGTAAAGCAGATGCGAAAGAATCGTCTTATTCTGAACTTTGGTCCGTTTCTTTTCTTTCATTTTTTATTTTCGTTAGAGAAGCCTTAAACTAATGCTGTTAAGCTTGACGAGCACGAAGGCGACGACGAATACATTCTCTAAAAAAAAAAAAAAAAAGAGAGTAGAACGCATATGCTACTTTCGGATGTGTTCATCCCTCCCCTTAACCTTCTTCTTTTTCGCTGGTACCTCATTTAGGAGAGAAAAATAAAACAGAGAGCTAGTAAAAATTCGGAGTGTGCGAATCCTCATTCTGCAGCAGACGTGCAAGTGGGAGCTATAACATGATGAAGCATGCTCCTCTGAAAACGTTACTCTGTATTCTGATGAGCAAAGAAAAAACAAGAACTTTGTAGTCAGGTTACATAAACACTAGTTCCAGCATATTCTTTGCGAGAGGAAAAGATGTCTGCCTGTTGTAGAGGAACGCGATTACTTAGTTTGTTGATAGTTTGCTCGGTTGTCACAGTATAGCGTCTACAGGTAACAAATATTTAAGAAGTTAAATATAAAATAATGGAAAGCCGGGACTTTAGATGAACAGAACAAAAAGAAGCCTGCTTGGAATACTAACTAATACGTAACGTTATTCCTTGTTCTATCGCATGCAGACTTTTAGTATGCATTGCGTATTCCCATTTCTTTCTTCTCTTTTTCTTAAAGAGAAGCTTTCTTAGCCTCTTCCCCTTGTTTTGGCCGGCGTTCATCTTCCTTTCCTCGGCAGAGAAATTTCAGGATATCACTTAGACAACTTGGGCTCAGGGTGCGCATACATCCTTGGCCAATGCCCTAGATTAGATATGGGACAGTAACATAAAGAAGAAGAAGCATTAATTGTATTTAGACATGTGACCTACTTTACGTATACCTCGCATCAACATTCCTCCCTCGGCAAACATCGCATATTGCCTTCGTTCTCGAAACAGCCGACAGCTACAGGCGACAAGAGTGAGCTCGTATCATTTGCTGCTGCTGTTATCTCGCGAACTCAAACGAGCTACGCGTTATTTAGATTCTAACATTTAGCTGGATCTGCATGTTTCTTATTCTTGCCGGTATACCACTGAAAAGCGCCAACGTGTGCTAACATTGGTGTATTTAAGGAAACTGAGCGTGCAAGAGGATAGCGCATTTTTTCTCGTTCCTTCGGCTACATAACGCTGCCCGGACGACGCTGTGCTACTCAATCGAAAATTGGTGAAATGCGAGACAAAAAGACCCGAGAATGTGACATGGAGCTGTTTAACAAAAAGGCGCGTTTTTCTTCTAACCAGACATTTGAAAGCCCCACACACGCGTTTGCAAAGGATGAAGAAGAGAAAGCGAAACTTGAGCAATCTCCGCGATGTTAGCGCTAGGTCCCAAGGCGAGTAGTGTCCGCACGGCAGCATAGATCACTTTAAAGATTCAAGCGAGACCTTCCCGTCACGTGGCCGCCAGTACTGCAGCTGCAACCGACGTGCCAGCATGCATACCGGACGCCGTCGCAGACGACACGTTACTGCCTCCTCCGCCTGGCGGTGAACTGCGGCATCACATCCCCAGCGGAGGACGCCAAAAAGGTGACCCGCTCCCAGTCAGCCTCAGGGCTGACTTGGGAAATTGAAATGAGTTTTACGGATGTGGGCTAAAATATAGCGTCAATGTGGAGTGGCCGGAGCAGGTAGAGAACTGCCTTCGATGGTGGCGCCACATATTCCCTACCTTTCAACCATTATCACTTCCATCTTCCCTGATGCAATAGTTACTTGCAACACGCTCCTCGACCTCATTGTTTACTACACTGACTGCAATAAATATTCGCTTCCAGCGACTGTTGTTTCCCAGTATTTTTCGCACAGTTTCGGTTGCACATTGTTTTCGAAAATTGGCCTATGTCAGCTCCACCATTTGGCATAGTGTTCGATCATAAAGACCCGCACTTGTACAGTCAACCGATTCTTTAACAGTACCGCGCGAGCGTCGACTGGCAGGCCGGTCAGCGCCTTCTAACCGCATGAAGCGACGAGATCAGCAAGGGTATATAACGCATGCGCACCAAGTTCGATGGAGGTGCAGGTTTCGTCTGCTAGGCACTTTCTACCAGCACGATACAGCCCCTGGCACGATTAATTCGTTACATGTTTCCACGGCTTATCGGAGATAATGGCTTCCAGTGAAATTGGTGCGCGTGCGCTACTCTTGCTGATTTGGTTGCTTCGCGCGGTACTGTTAAAGAATCGATCGACTGTACATGTATACGCATACAAAGTTAGGTTGAGCCTACTTCATGTCTACACCAAATCATCATTCGTGACTTTTTTAGTTGTTCTCATTGTTTATAATGTTATTCTTGGCAACTAGGTTTACACGTGTCTGTGTTGACTGCCTTCCTCTCTCCTCCCTTTTTTCATTTCTGTAATGCCCCCCTCCCACTTTGTGTAATGCCATGGGACCTTAAATATCATCATAAATGAAATGAATGAAGGCAGTAGAAGACAGGAATCGAGGCGAGATTTTTTTTTTTTTTTTTTGCCATGGGTATACTGAGAAGTCAACCTGAGTCAATATTCTGACGAGCTACTCAGCATTGGGAATTGGGAATGGGAGTAAAAGAAAAAAAGAGAGGAAAGCGTTGATGGGAAGGACAAAATGGTGGTTGGAATGAAGATTATCTGCGAAGTTCATTCGGAGTCGCAAATTTAGACCCTTATTGAGCAAAAATATGAGAATAACTTTTGTATTAGCTTCAGTGTCATAATACCCGTCAGTGTCCTTGTGCTTCGAGTTGTCGATTAATTCGCTTTCGAGCTGAAACCTGCTAGCCTCCTGGTTAGCTCATATGTTAGAACGACCACCCCGTAAAGGCGTTGGTCCCGGGTTTGAATCCCGGATAAGGTTAGAATTTTCCCTCAACTGTGGGGCTTTCTTTCTGAGAAACCCGTAGGGGTTTTCTTTGTAGCTTCGTCCTACTTCCGGGTGAATCACATTTTTTTGTTTCCTCTCCTCGTAACCGAGCAAACGAGCACAGCGAAGGATGCAAGAGCGAACGCGGAGCGCAGCGGGAGATGAAAGACGGCGGGGGCGAAGAGAGCGCGAGAAGGAAAGCGGAGGAGGAGGGTATGGCGAAAGCGCGAGAAGAAAAGCTTAGTGCCGCGCCAGACAGGCTCTGCGGAGACGAAGGCTACGAGATGGCGCCAGAGTAGCACCCGTCGAATGTTCACCGATGTCGCCACCGATACCATATATGGAAACAAAGCAGTGCATAAGCGGAAATCTGTCTTCGGCGGCAATAGCGCCCGCGTGTCACCCACGCGCTGCCTTTCGCAATCTCCCGATTAGCGAGGCAGTCGCGCCACGCTTCGCTCCATTTGCAACGTGCCGCAGGAGACAGATTGTCCGCGCCAGCCATTATATGGCGAAATGAAAACACGTGTACAGCTGTGCTCAAATTTCTCCTTACGGAGTATCGTATTCGCCGGGTAATGTTTTTTAGCTGGCTTACCTATGCTATGTGCTGATGATTTGTTTGGCTCAAAAAAAGGGAGTAACCTGCATCAGTCATAATAACAACCTATTCTAAGCACACATTAAGTGAAAAAAAAATTGTTTAGCAACGGCTAACAAACGAACACATCCTGGTCTGAAAGAAGCCATAACAGATACCATTTACAGTTTGCAGTACTATGAAAACATGCTGAGACAAAAAAAGAAAAGCCTCTTGCCAGGCTTCTCCCTCCTCCCCTTCCTGCATCTAACCCCTTGACCCCTCGAACAAAAAGGGGAAAAAAGGAAAAGGCAAGAAACCTCGGTAGGAATGCAGTGTATTCAATATAATCGGAGCTGAATCGCTTCTGCGAAAAGTAAAAAGCTCCGAAGCGGCAAGCTCAAAGGGGCGTGTGATCACGAAACTACAAAAGGGTCATTGGGCTGGGACAGACGGACAGACACAGGAATGCTCTAGCAAAACAACAGCACGAGTTAGCAAACCGGTGTGTGATCTAGGTGCGCAGAAAAAAGCCGTAAGCTCCTGTTAGTTTTCTTCGAAGCCTAACGAAACCGGCTGTTTCGCAACTGGAGACTAAAACATAAAATACTCACAGAAGTTCGCATCTCCACCTTCGCTCGAAGGGGTTGGTGACGCCTGTTTACACGCCATTGGTTAAACCGAGCGCCTCCCTTTCGCTCTTTGCTTTCCCTGTTCACACTGCGCCTCTCATTGAACTACGCCTGCAGTTTTCGTAGTAGCAAAGGCTCTCGCTTGCCGCGTATTTTGCTCGGCCGCAAAATATGGGCGACGAAAAACGAAGCGGTAGACCCGGCCGAAATAAGCGACGTTAGGAGGAGAAAACATACGCGAAAATCAGGCAGGACGCAGCAAGAGCGGAATGTTGAGGAAGCGGCTGCCCGTGCAATCGAAGAGCGTCGATGGGAGCTGAAATTTGCGGGAAGAAGCGGGAAAAAGAAGAAAAGAGAAGAGAATATGGGGAGGGAGGGGGGCGCAGGGTGCGATGTCGGAGCGGAGAGAGCTGGAGGAAACGACCACGGTGGCTGCACGCTTTCGAGGTTGCGCTGGAAACGGGGCTCTTCCTCGTCTCTCGGGGTCCGCGGAGAGAGGACGCTGTTGACGCAACGGGCACAACTTGCCTGCCATGCATATGGCCTCGCGTGTGTGTACAAACACAATCCCCCGACGCACCCTAGCTACAGCGAGGGCGAAACCGAAGTGGTTGTGGGAAACCGGGCATCGTTGCGACCACGTGCCATCTTTTCGCTCCTCAACTTTCCATCACACCGGCTTATTCGTGTTTACGTCAAGTGAGCACTTTGTGAAATACGAGCGGATTGGGGGGGGTTCTAGATGTAATCAAATGTATTTTTTTATTTTTTGTCTTTGTGTCACTGTGAACGTCTTGGGAGTATGGCAACTGTCGCGTATTCGCAGCTGCTTAATTCACATACCATTACCCGCTCCTGCTATATAGTAACGTGCTGATCGACGTTCGTATGCCTGCAGCTGCATTGAATGGGCCACCGCTGGTTGTTCGCTTAAAGTCGAATGCTACAATCACCTCGTTGAAAGTCAATAACCTGCCATTTGAGCAATACACACAGATAGACGTACCTATTTAAACTCTGGTCTTTCAAAGATACCAGAGTTTGATATCACGGTTGATTCCCGCTGTTTGCGTAAGCTCCCCAAAACCACTTCAGAATTGGTGAATATGTCTTGTGGGGCTGAAAAGTACCGCAGTTTGTACATTTGCACTTCGGACACTTGTTTCGATTTATTTTAATATATACAAGGATAATACAAGCATGTAGACGCAGATGTAGTCCTTGTCTTTTCCAAAGTTTTCGTTAAGCAACCGGTATTACAGTGACCGGTACGACAAAAATCAGCACATTGATTTTCGGCTCGGAAACCGTCCACACTGGGACTATATTCAAGTGTCGCTCGGATCTGCACAGTTGGCCGTGCAGTATGGCAGGCCCGTGGTGCATTTCAGCGACAGCGATGACTCGGTCAACCATTCGCATTAGAGTCATGTCGGCCTCGCTGTCGTGTTCACCTACAGAGTGAGTGTGGTGACTGTGGTCGCTTAAGGTGGCCCCTGTAGCAGTTTGCAGCAGTTGAGAAAACTCGGCAACTATACTGAAGCTTGATAACACCACGAAGAAAGATGAAAGATGTTCGCAGGAAGATCGCGGCTACTAACTGATCAACGGTGTTCGAATAAGCTGTATCTCAGGCTGAAGTCGGCGTTTCGTCAAGAGGGCACGTCTTCGTCAAGCCCCAGAAGGAAGAGAACTCATTGTTCGACAACTGCTTACAGACTGTTGCGACAACGCAGGTTTATGTCAACCTACCCATCGGTTATCTAACCAACACCTTTCGTTTTTGTTGCAGATAAATTTCTTCCTCTCAGCTACGCTCTTCTGAAAATCGTGCATTGGGAGGAAAAGACGATCGCTCTCAGCGTCACCTCCGTCCCCGCATTGAAACGCATTGGATGTCGGCATTCGGGGGTGCCCCGCAGTTACGACTCAGAGCACCGAGGCCTTGCGTTATCAAGAAGGCGTCGAGTGGCGAGGGCTACTTACCACCGTATTCGGCGTCTACGTGACGTCAGCTCGTGCGCCTCGCGCACGCAACATTCATCCGTTCCTGCACCCTAAAACGGCCGGTTCCCTTTCGTCGTGGTTTACACTCGGACCAAACAAGCCATGTGTAGGTTTCATTTATGTGCCAGCGCAGTATTCCGCCCAAAACTCTCGAAGTGCACTCCGCAAAAAAAGAAAAGAAAGAAAGAAAGAAAGAGAGAAAGAAAGAAAGAAAGAAAGAAAGAAAGAAAGAAAGAAAGAAAGAAAGAAAGAATAACGTTGGCAACGAAACGCCTTCGTTGCTTCAGGGCCGCATAAGTTCCTTTCCGTGGCGAGAGAGGCTCGCGCGTGGTATTGCCGAGATGCATGGGCGTGCTTGGGTTTCTTCGCGGCGGTATGAAAAGCGCTTGGGCGAAACGGTCCCGCGGAGGCCCTAGAAATGCGTCGGCGGCGCGCACGAGGCACCGGAGAATCGAAGGAGGCGCCTCTATCCGATCAAGCCGAGGCCTCCTGGCTCCCCTTGGAAGCTGATAAACCGCGCGCTTCCGTCGGCGCTCGTTTCTTCTTCGCGGGCGGCAGCAGGCGCCATTGGAACTTTTTGTCAGTGTTTCGGTTGACGGTGTTCGCACGAGGCCTCCGAAGCTGCTCGTGTGAAACTGGAACTCCGTGCTGCATTGGCAACGAGGCAGAACGCACGACCCCACCTCCGTGCTGAACACCACTCTCCTTCCGCCGTTTTTATTTTCGCGATCGAACTTGTTCACGAACGTTGCAGTTTGTTCGCTTCATTACAGCCGTCGTCGAAATTTTCGATAAGTTCGATGACCGAAATATCGTCGAATACTCTGTGGCGATGGTGGTGGTGGTAGTAGTGGTACAAAACAGGTGGCGTTAGCTTGCCAGTGTGGGCGTATTACTCGAGCATGCCTTTTCTCGTGCCGAAGATGCGTTACCGCGGGCACACCGGCTTAGACTCTCGCCTAAACGTTATGGGAGAATCTGTGACGCTTCGTTGTGGACTCTATGTGTCTTCCGGCTACATTAAGGTTGTCACGCACTTCGGGATCGATAGACAGTGTGAGGCGAAACGTGTGACGATGCCCTATATGCTACGGCCTAGCATGACTGGTATGATAACGCGAACATCTTACCTAATGATTTAATAATCGCTGTGACACCTTTCATTTGAGTTCGTTTCACTTGAGTTCTCCGTTCTTTTTTTTTTTTTTTTGCTGGCGTTATAGAACAGTAGATGACGATATACATAAAACGCCCTAGCGTACGTTACTTAAGCGGAGCTATAGAACGGCAAAGGTTTCAAATAATTGAAAACTGCCTTATTCCTATTTCTCGGAAATGATCCAGTGCCATGCTTGCCTGTGTTATCAGTATTACGGAATCCATTATTATGCGTTTCAAGCATCCATTGAAGAGCGCTTTTAAGCAGCGAGGGCTTTCGTATGGACGAAGACCAACAAGTCCGAGAGACCTTGCGCACAATGTTGTTTCCGTAGCAACCGCATGTTTCGCGGCTTATAGAGCAAGTGCCGAAATTCAAAACGTGCGCCCAACGCTTTCCCGTATCTAGTAGCAGCCTTAGAACTGAGAAAAAGTCATAGCTACACACAACAGCTTCAGATACGTACATATTTTTCGTTAATTTTTTGTCGCGACTTCATAAGTTGTCGAGAATTGACCGGAGACACATTACGGTATAGCTGTGGCATACTTCGTCAAATAATGCTGAACTGCAACGCGCATAGAAAGATGACAAAATAAAAGCAAATACACGCTAACTTCCAATTGAAAAGTGTACCTATTTTTTGAACAAATGGTAAATGTGCGGTGTGCTACAATACTATATTTGCGGCATTTATCAACACATGGTGGTGGTTGGCGCTTTTCGCTTTATTGAGTGCATTTAAGGAGAGCTTCATGCCTGTAGGTGGCGCCACTACTTTTCTTCTCTGGCATGGTAATTGTTCTTTCATTTTTTTTACAACTATGGTGCTTATGACGTTGCTATGCTGCTTCAAAAGTGCTTATGACGTTGCCTCACCTGCACTGCCAAATACGCGCCCACCTGTTGAGCTTGAGCGGCGTACATCGCCTTCATGGAACGTACCATCAGCTTCACAAGTTCCCTCAGCAGGATGTGCAGATGGCTATATTGCTGAAGTAACTAATGGTTACGATTCCCGCACTTTTGGGAAATGCACAAACTTCGACTGCTGGATGTGCTTTATAAGTGCTGGATGCTCTCGATCCTGTGCTTGAAAGTTTGCATTAGGAACATAGCTCGCCCACTGCTTCAGAAGCGATCCTTTCAAGAAGGAATCAATAATGCCTCAATTCTTCAGTGGAGTGCGAGGAGCCTGAAATCACGCATTTCCGATTTTCGTCAATTTGTATATGTAAATAGGTTCCCAGTGCTAGTCATCTGTGAACCAAACCTGGCAAACATCTTTTATCACGATACGACTCTTTTGTTTCCGCAGCAGCAAGGTGCTCGTTAATGTTCGCGAGGAGCTCACCTACGTGGCCCAGGCCGCGCCTCCCCATGACGACAACCAGTATGTGTGCTTTAGCATAAAGAAGAAGAGGCTCTCCTTCACACTCATCGCAATCTGCATTTCTCCATCAAGTCGTTTAGACAGCAACAGGCTTGAAAATGTTTTGATGACGACCTCCAGTCGTTGGATGATCATAGGAAATATTAATGCTCACCACCCAATTTGGGGAAGTACAAGAACCAACTTAAGAGACAGGGCTCTTGAATCTTTTGCTTCGGACCATGACCTTTTGAACGACGGCGGCCCATGACCTTTTGAACGACGGCGGCCCAATATTCATGAAAAGGACGTCGTGCAGCAGCTGCCTAAATGTTACTTTGGTGTCACGATGCCTTACTTCGTGCGTCTCCTTGTTTACTGACTTGGAAACAGGTGGAAGCGACCATATTCCTACTTATGTTGCCACCAGAGGTCTAAGCAGTATGTCTTCCCCTATGGCCTCTCTAACAATTGATTGGTCCGCATTTGAAGCCTCTGTGAACGCCGAATGTAAGGGCGACCTTGCACTTAGCATAGAACTTGTGATTGCGAACGCCATGCATGCTGCAACGTGCTGCTTCTCATGGTCAGCTACTCGCATGACCTTTGACATTGAATTAGAAAGGCTTCGCACAGTACGTCGGCGCGCCGAGAGGGGATATAGACGCACTAAGTCGATTCTAGACCTTAAGGAAGCTAGGCGCACGCACAAGAAAATACGTCGTCGCATGGACAAATTAGACAACGAACGATGGCAATTATTTTGTAACTCGTTGGACCCACGCAAAGGTATCTTTCACGCATAGTGAACTCTCCAAGGCCATCGCTCTTCTCCTCAACAGCGCCAGCCCTTCAAGGCACTGGCTCCCCACCAAGGCTGTCGAGAAGTGGATGTTGGAGAATAGTTTTGTGAAGCAATTGCAGGTGACAGATAGCTACTAAATGATCTTGAACTGTTCGATGTTTCCTTCATGCAAGTTTCGGAAACGGATGAACCTTTCTCCATGGAAGAAGTAGAGGCTGCTCTAGCCACTTGCAGGCGTTCCTCTTCGCTCGGACTCAGCAGCACCACGCGCGCTGCTATCCGCCACCTTGGGCATGAAGCACGAGATCCTGCTGTGTCATCTCAACGTCTCATTAATAAAGGGAAAAACAGGCATCCACGCATTCGTAGCAGTTGCTACAAACGTCAAACTCAACGTCAAACTACTACGTCACACTCAACGTCTCATGCAGCGATGGAGTTGTTCCTTCTGAGTGGAACCGTAGCCGTCTTGTCCCAATCTTAAAGCATGGAAAGTCTCCCCTTGAACTGACATTATATCGACTTATTGCTCTCGCCAGCTGTGTTGGAAAGTTGATGGAAAGGATGATCCTCACGCGCTTCGAGTGGCTTTTTGAACATTGCAAAGTTTATCCAGACGCGATGGCAGGTTTTCGACATACTGTGACATTGTTTCTCCTAAGTTCAAATACGCAAAATATAAGAAAAATAAGTGTTCCTGGCAGTTACACATGAGGTCGCTCTTGATTGCCCCATTCCAAGCATGACACTCGCGAACATGAACACAATAACCACAGAAAAGCAGACGTTAACGGATTTGAATCGAGAATCGAGCTCGAGATTTGAATGCTAACAAGCGCACGTGCAAATCCGCAGGAGAAAGGACCATGCAAGCAAGGACAAGAAGAGCCAGATAACAGGTATACTTGTTTAGCTCTTTCAATTCTTTTGGTTGTTTATAAATCATTTGTTAGTATTTGTTCCATGGAAACGAACATTTTTCAATGAATCATCTCAATCGAACAGTACGCCACAACGTGACACCTGAAATACGTGGTCATATTTGCCAGTAGGGGCCGTAGTTCAGATTCCTAACTTCAATTTTTTTTTATTTTACAACTCCTAAAATAAACCCTACCCCACACCCACGAATCATTTAGCGCGGCGAACACACGCGGCGCACTACCAGGTTCGTAGCTACGCTGAAATTGACGACATCCCTGCCGGTGACAACTCTCGAAGGATCAAGCTTAAACCACACATAATGTTACGTCCGCAAACAAATTCTGGACAAATCACTGCTCGAAGATAGAATTGTTAGGCCTCAGCGGTGTACAATGGTGCCTGAAAATTTCACAGTAAAGGCTATAGGCAGTTTCGGTGCCGGACAGTAATGAAAAAATGGATAGACGGGATAAACGGAATTTTCTGGTGAAACGAGCATGTTTCTCTAAAGTTGAAGATAGCTCAGTAAGAATTATGACGGTGATGTGGATGTCGTGAGCAATCGGTTATTGATTGGTCACCAGATGAGCACGTTATAATGCTGAAAGAACCGCAAAACAGGCCTAGTGGGGAGGTCGTCGAGTACGTAGCCACGTAAGAACTCGCGGCACAATCACTTCCTTGAGGCAAAAGAGCAGGAGATGGAGCAGAAGCACTCCTATAAGCGAGGCACGTTCCTCAGGCATTGTCGCCTCTTGGTATGATCAAGCGTGGCAGTGCAAGACGACAGTAGGAGACACGGGATGCAGAAGATATATCCGTCGTCGTTCATACAGCTTATTGCTATGTTTCTCTGAACGGTAAAGTCGTCAGCTACGAGGTGATCCTGGAAGCACGGTATAACCAGCCGCGACGCCGTGAGCAATGAGCAATGGGCATCGCTCAAGGGACTGGTTGCTTAAATGTATGTTTACTCAGCTGCATATACGACTGCGGCTCGGCACCACATTTGTGTATAAACAGTCCACAGACAAGAAAACGTAATAATATATGTTTAGTGCGGTGTGTTATTGGATCAACAGAAGGTTATTCTGATTGTTGAAAATTGAAGCAAAAAACACGAAACACATTGACAACTGGAAACAGGGGGTACTCCCTCGTCATGAGACATGATGCGTAACTGCGAGCATCTGCCTACTAGACCTTCCTCAGACTCCAGTTGCGTAATTTGCTAAACCTCACGAAAAAAAGACAAAAAGAGAAGCAAAAAGAAAAAAAAAACGCAACAATACATCATGCTCTTTGTGCCGAAACGGAGGGTTTACAAAGCCAGTGATTTGTGAGAATTTTACCAGCAGTATCGCTCTTCCTCAAAGTCCTCTATCGTTGCACATAAAAGCCCACTTTCGAGATAGTTGGATATATCCAACAAACACACCAGAACCCGAGTGCGCTCAGTGCCGCGTGACATCATCGCATTTTCTCTCTCTCTCTCTGCTCCTATTCAGTGGGCAGAGCATCTCGGCGGCCGTTCCTCGGCTCTTTGAGAACGTTCTCGAGTCTGGAGTCTGTGGACACACGATACGCTCACGCGAATGCGCGCACTCGGCGAGTCAGGATTATTGGAGCCCGCACTTTGCCTTCATCGCGCGCGCGCAGGGTCTTTTATTTCCCGCCGGGTTTCCTCACATCAAGACACGCGCTCGCCGCGCACAGCCCCCGGCGCGCCATTTTCAAACAAAAGCGTCGCGCAGCTCCATTTCCGTCCTGCCAGCATCGGAAAGTATCGCGTGTCTGTCGTTGCTCGAGGGAAGGCCATCCCACGCTTGACCGGGCCTCTCCCTCGGCCTGTCGTCGACGAGTGGATGAAGCACTCCGTCTCAGCCCCCCGGCAGCACACGAAGACGCCTGCGCGTTCTGTGGGGAGGGGGGGGGGGGGGAACACAGTTATACTCACTCGCTAACTCGCGCCCTCGTTCACTCACTCACTCGCTCTACCCCGTTTACCTCTCCTTCTCTCTCTCTGTCAATATTTGCGCCGAGTGCGAGACACACTCCGAGGGTGTCAGCTTTCGCGAGTCCCCGCCACTCTTGGCGACGCGTCTCGGACCGATATCTAATTTTGAGACCGACGCTACATTGGGTTCCCCTGCCGAGCACGTCTCGTTGCCGTTGGACGTTTCGGCAAAGCTTCTCTCTCTCTCTCTCTCTTTCTTTCTGTCTTGTACTGTGAGTGCTTTTCGTTATCTTTTGCTGCATATGTTAGAATGGCCTGAAGTCTTGATAACAATCAATTGGCCGGAGGTGTTGTACGGAAGCTCATCAACACTACGGTGGAGTTAGTAACGTCTTCACCATTGACTGCGTCAAAAATATTGTTTTCCTGAACGCGACAGCACGGAAAAAACCCGTCCGGCTCCATAATGCAAGCCCTTAATGGCCAGCCACGCCGAAGGCTTGCTTTAGGATGCTGTTAAGCTTGAGACATGTTTTTGCGGCGTTCGCTGTAATCATACTGCAATATTTTCTTGCAGTGACGTAACCATAAATCGTTTTTTTTTCACTTGACCTGAGACCTGAGACCTTGACCTGAGACCCTCAGGCCCACTTGACCTGAGATCGGAAAGGGGAGGAGGAGGTTAGTGAAGCCATTTACTAACAGAAAAATTTCGGGATGCGGGAGAGGGGAGGGGGGGGGGAAGGCACGTGTCCCCGGTGTGCCATCCCCTGGCTACGCCACTGTTCCCTTGGATTAAAAAAATTACCTGATCGCTCCTCTTTTTTCTAAGCAAAACTTGACAGCGAGCTTAAACCGTGCGAGCCATCGTGCAGTCGTCTCTCTTTCCCTGATGCACTTTCGCAATGACGGTCGTCGTCGCACTAAGGTCACCTCGATCGTCGTGTCATCGTCGCGTCGGAGTCATCGTCGTTGCTTTCGTTGTCTGGCGAGTTACCACAGTTCTGGATGTAAACAAAGGAATTTGTTAGAATGGCCCTGTATTATTTGTATTCCGTGAATCTCTGTGATGGAATCGTTACTCGAACTGCGGTAACAAGGAAAGTCCTTAAACCTACATTAAAGCTTCTTAAAAGTGGATAAGATGCGATCTGACGTTATGTTCCCTTCAATATCGCTTCGAGCCTACTCAAACCTGCGTTCCTCTGCTTTGCAGTGAAGAATCAATCAACCTGCACAATCAGAGCGTGCATCACTGTCCATTTAAGTGTCAGCTGTGTGGTGGGAGCTGGAGATGTATATGTAGGCAAATACAAATCGTAGGCGACGTCTCGGGTTCCTGAGAAGAGGGCCCACTGCAAAGCACGCGCCGAGCGCCTTTTCTGCAAGCTGTCACCGTGCAACGCGGAAGCATGTGGCGTACAGTGCTTCGCTGCTTAGGGCTCGCTCGGCGCTCGTTAATTTGGCGCGGACGACGCCGTAATTGATTTTCGAAGTTTCGCAAAGTTGGATGCAATTTAGATTCCATCGGAGAAGTTCCGCTAATGAGGGCTTTGTTACGTGAGACTTGCGAAGCGGTTCGTCCTCGTGGTATATAGAGCTCATCACTCTGGAGCAAGCATCGCGCGGACGACTGCAAAGGCTCAGGACTGAGTCCACCATTCATCATCATTTTGCAGACATCCACCGAAGCAACCCGAGGTTCGCTTATGTTTGTTCTTACTTTGAACAAGGAAAATTACAAAAGTTAAGTGTACGGGCAGTCGCGAGCAAAATATTCAGGACCACTAATGCCGGGAAAATTTTTTTTTGCAGCCATGGCACGCAGCTTTCACTCAGGTGGTGCACCCTATACGTGGGCCCCGCCTACAGACGTAATGTGTTGAGCCAAAGAATATATATATATATATATATATATATATATATATATATATATATATATATATATATATATATATATATATATATATATATATGTATATATATATATATATATTGCACGTCCGTGTACGTGCCGGGAGATGGACTGATAAAGCGAGATTATTAGGAGGATGCCATTGCGACCCTTACTCATTATCGATGCATAGATAAGAAAGTTAGGAGTTATTTTTGCACACATATGACTTCGTGGGAAAGGCGGCACACACTCTATTGCCACACGTGATGCGCCTGAACGCGCCCATTTCGTTAGCATTGCTCGTGAACAGTCTGTATTGCTTCCGCATCTTGGATGGTGATGGTTACGCTACACATTAACGTTACGGATTCGCTCGCTGTTAGATAACAGTCAGATAATACAGGCGGCCTGCAAGCGCAGCGTCCTGTGGCCCCGCCATAAGTCAGCGCCACCCATCAGTCAATGAAAATAAAGATATTAAAAGAAGAAAAAAAAACAGGCACGCTTAGCAAAAGTAGCTTATCACGCCTTCCCTCAGTGCATTTGTTGCTTTAAAACAATGTAATCTGAGGGAGTTTTTGACAAGAAAACAAGAGAATTAATAGGCGCCGCGAGCGACGTTCTGAACAATAATGTACTCCATTTGTCTCTTGCGTTTCCTTAAGGCAGCGGCACGGGGATGCTCTGCAGGCACGCATACTGTCCGGGAAAGAATGCTTACCTGCTGATTCTGGAAAAGAAACGCAGCAGAACAATTTATCTTTCGCGCTCAAAAGCAAGTTATCAAATGAAATTCGTCAGCGACCGAATCCTAGCCATTTTCTTTCTCTTTTTTTTTTTTTTTTGGTTATAGCACTCGCCAACTCTGCTCCGTGTTCTTTCTGTGAACCGTGGAAGCGCAGAGAAAAAAGAGAGCTCCACGCAAATTACCTTTGTTTCAAGCGTTCGCTGTCCCTACGTTGCCGTCGTTAATGCATACACGCCCGTGTGTTCAAAAGCAAGAACGGTGCTTCCTCCCACGGAACACAAGTACGTGCCGTGCGCTACTTTGCTGCATCTTTTTCTAAAGATTTTGTTCTTGCGTTTCTCAGGACAAAATTTTCCTCCTCAGTACTCAAACGCGAACGCCCTTTTTGTTTTGTTTTGTTTTGTTTTCTGCGTCTGTTTCCTTCGTAGTCTCGGCCCGAAGACTCCTTTAGGAGTAATAAAACCTGTGCACTTTTGGTTTCTTTCTTTTTCTTCTTTCTTTCTTTCTTTCTTTCTTTCTTTCTTTCTTTCTTTCTTTCTTTCTTTGTCGTTCTGTTAAAGTACGTGTGACAAAGAAAGAAAATATTTTTTTCGCAAAAAAGACACACATGCTGGTTTGATCGCGAAGCAACAAACTAAATTTCCATTCTTCTGTTGGAACTGCGTCTCTAGTATTCGTGATTTTTAAGAATACGTTTATACGACTACATGCGAAATGAACGGAAAAGAATGAAGTGCGTCAAGTTGCGTTCGTGTTGTGAAATTTGAAAGAATAGCCGCCGCAGTGACGTCATTACCTTCTATCATTCTTTTTATGTTCACGTAATTACCAGTTTGTCTAACTGCGGACACTCAGTGTGGCTGTTCGTCTATAAAGAAGTAAACTTTTTTTCCGGCAGGCTGCTTTAACTGCTCTGCGCTTGGCAGTTGTAACGTCAGGGCCACCGGTACTGAGCTGGGCTCCTATGGCGTAAAAATTTGCCAGTCTTTTTCCCTTCCAATCTCCTGGCGCCAAACTTACATAACCGCAGACGCAAGCGTCTATCGGTGACGCGCGGCGTTGTTTGAACCGCCCAATCAAACGCTCAACTCGTTTAGAGGAGATCACTATCGTTTGCTTTCCAAGCGAATAGCATTGCCTGCGTTTACACGTTCTTCTTATCTAATTGGCAGACAAGAGGCGAGGAACACGCGCAAGTGGAAAGGATTGCAGTGGGGCTGAGCTTGCGCGGTCAAAGTAGATAACTGGCTGGGAAGGGTGGAGCCAGCGTGTGCGATTGGTCCGCTTCCCTTTACTAAGCTTGCTGTGGCTGATCAAAAATTGCAGCGGCGTGGAACTGAAGTATAAAACTACCACTAAGACGGATCATCAGCGACGAATAGTCGGGATAGCGATGTCATATACGCGTCGAAAGTACTCGACAACGTTACATTTCCGCGCAAGAATTTTCTTGTGCGTAAATAAATCCGTTTTCCCCGGCAGCTCCGAGTAGTCAGTGCCAGAGTAATGAACGTGCAGCGATCTTACATTCCTTGCGAAACTGGGCAGTCTTCGGCTATTCAGAAAAAGTTAGGGTTTTTTCGGCGTAATAATGCATCTTTAATGCGGACACACCACTTTCACGCGGTCAGATTTAGCGGTTTTGAGACGTCACGTGACAGAAAGGCGAAATGGGTGCAGCACAAAAATTTTTGACCAGTAGCGGAGGGCTAAATGCGTATAAAAAAGGCGTACAATCGGAAATAATTATTTTTATTTTGTCTAATCGTGCATAATCACTTTGTACCCGTCATAGCAAACGGGCGATTCTCGAGGTTTTTGTCACCTCGCGTGACAGACAGGCGAAGTGGGGTTGACCCGAAAATTTTGTGATCAGCCGTGGAGGGCTGACTGCAGAAATGGCATAGAAACATTTCGAATAACGTTAAGTTATAGCGCCCCTGCAAACGTAATCATTAAAATTGGTGACGAGAGCATAGGACATCGGTGAAAGGAGAAGCAGGCATTGAATCATTTGCTCTGACATCTTCCCCACAGTTGAGTGGCTGATAATTTGCTCGGTGGGACAAGAAGTGCCAGCATTCGTACCAAGGTGGCGCATTCGTGACGGATAAAAGCAGCAGCAGGTAGGAGGCGACTGTTTCTTCTTGGTTGGGTATCAAGCTGGATGTTTACCTTCCCGTTAACCTGCCCGCCTTTAACATCACATTTCTTTCTATCTGCGTCTTTTTTAGTGCGAAGGACATTCCTGTCTAGGGTGAGTTAGTTGCTTTGATTGCGAAGTTATAACGTCGTTGCGCGTCCATCAACAGCTCTTCTTATCTTTCTTCTACGAAAGCATGTGCAAAATTACGCGAAACGACAGAGTTTCCTACAATATACTAGAGGGAACTTGGCGCTGCAGTCGTTGACCCACCATGGGAATGATGGGAAGTACATGGATTTGTCTGATCTTTGTGCTTGTGGATTCGGACGTTCTTGTGGCTTTGTATATTACGCTTTATATGCCTTCATTGTCGTAAATTCCAGAGAAATCTATTGCCTTCGAAGTGCAGAATACGCTGCGAACACGTACAATCGCTACCAATTGCAACGACTGAGCTTGTAGAGGTGGCCAAATCGAAATGCGCCAAGCATGCCCTGGCATGCCCGCGATAAATTCATAAGGGCGTTTCATATCGCCTATCGGTGCATCCATTCGTGGCTTAATGGTTTCAGTAACGCGCCTCCATACTAGAGGTCCTGTATTCGAATCCTGCCATCGGACAATTTTAATATTGCTCATTAAATTATTTGCTACGCAGTACATTGTTGAAAATGACGAGTTTTCAAAGACACAAAGCCGCTTGTAGCCAGAATGACGAAATTTAGGCAAATTCATGCACTTCCCATAATTCCCATGTTAGTACAACCACCCCCATTACAGCTCCCGTAGACGCTTGCGCCAGAGTCCACTCTAGTAATTATTGTACAAAGCTCTATGCACAAAGCTATATATGTAACTATGCCGCCTGTTCAAGAGCCAAAGAATAGACAGTTATAGTTTAGCGTACGCTAAGCAGCTAAGCTAAACTAAGCTAAACAGCTAAGCCGGCGCCGTATTTGGGCGCCAACATCTCTCTTCATATTTTCCATTAAAAAAAAATGTCAGTGGGCAATCAATTTAAACATCTTAAATAGTTTAAGAATAAGTAAGAAGACAATCACGAAAAAGTCTCAAGTGCGACCCAAGCCAGTGCTTCATGGCCAGAATACGACGACAATGATGAGAAAAAAGGAAGATAACAGTCGTACAACGAGGATAATTAAGGTGGCACTGATATACCGGGTGTTTCAGTGAAGACTGAAAATTTTTTAAAGGTTGCCTTTGGCAGATAGCACAATTCTAGTTCATGAGCTAGTCTACTCGAAGAGGCAGACATTACTTGCACAAAATAATTAAAATGCGTAATCGACTCATTAAAAGTATCACTAATTAAGCTTTTTGAACTAATTACCTTATGGTCCATATGGAAATTTACGAATTACAGCCGCGAAGTTCACAAGGCGGATCCACTTGGAATGAATTCTCAGGATGGCAAGAGTTTTTGGCATATTTCCGCAACTTTTGCGGAGAAATGCATTGACGTTCCAGTTACTTTTGTGCCTGAAAGCATAAAACGACGTTTTTCTTGAGAAAGTAACTGGAACGCCAACGCATTTCTCCGCAACGTTCGGGAATTTATATCTCGAAACTGGTGTCATCCTGAGAATTCGTCCCAAGTGGATCGCCTTCCAAACTCCATGGCTATAATTTGTAAATTGCAATATGGGCTATAAGGCAATTAGTTAAGCATTTAACTAATGAGTTTTTCTTAAAATTTGATTATGGATTTCAATTTTTTTTGCGCAAGAAATGTCCGCCACATTGAGTAGACCATCTCATAAAGTAGCATTGTGTTATCTGCCACAAGAATCCTTTAAGTATTTTTTGAAAGTGTTCGCTGAAAGACCCTGTATAGAGCAATGATAACAAAAGCGCGATACCAGCGACATGATGTTTCCGGTTCTCCTGGTGCGGGACTGGCATAGAATCCATGGCAAGGCTTAACTGATTGTTTTTTGAAAATAAACCGTTATGACAATATCTGCCAAGTACAGCGCGTAAGTTGGCTGAAGTACCTTTAAAAGCAAGCAATTCGCAAGCAGGACGAGAATATCCTAGGCAGCACCAGGTTGTCCGTAGCTTGGCAGGAAGCAGTATGATGCCTGTCTGGGGCATGTTATCAATTTTTTCCTCACGAATAATTTTTTACTCGGTTGAAGTGTTTCACAGAAATTTGTATCCTTTACATGCACACCTTTGTTCACCTTTTGTCGAGGTTAACTTGAGACATCTCGCATGTTTTAGTGTTCGAAATTACGAGGATGACTTGTACCGTACTTGACACTCGACACAGCTGTACATGTGTGGCCGGTTTCCAGCGCAAATAACCTTCTACAAAGATAGCACGTGATTTAAACACAAACAACAACATTCTTTTGCCCTGAATGCCTAGCAAAAATGCATGCGCAAGCTAGCCAAAAAAAAAAAAAAAGATTATTTGAAGCCACATCGTCCTTCCTACCCAATCTCAGCTGTTGAAACAATCGAAGACCCTTCCAGCGACGTAACATTCCCTGTGCGCCAATCCCGGTCATTTCTTTCTTGATGCATCTGCTGAAAGAGTTCAAGAACTAGCTGTTCTGAGTCTTCGCCGCTTCTTCCATTTACCGGGGACAATATCACGGCGACACCTTGGATGACTTGAGGTACTTTCTTTTACTATCTTTTGTCGCATCTCTCTATATGGTTGCACTCCTGCCTCTAAATTGCACCGTTTCTTTAGAATGATCTCCTCTCTTGGCGAATGAAAAAACAAAGGCATACGCTTTGGATAAAAGGCGATTTGCGAAGGCTCTAAGAAAGGGCCATTCCAAGAAAAGACACTCGACTCTACAATATCCCGTCTCAGATACCTTCTACATTTCTTCAACTTGAACCTTCTTTCTGTCGCTAGCGACAGCCGAAAGAAGTGTGCTGCTTCAGACACAAACACACACGCGCACGTACACACACACAAAAAGGAACACATCTACAAAATGGAAACGAACTCAAAATACAAGTAAACTCAGAAACACATACGTACTACGCAGACTCGCTTGCGTTATAGAGATGTAGCGACACACTGGTCAAATGGCTGCTTCCCCCCCCCCCCCCCCCCTGCGATTTATAAGCAGAGATGGTGCGAAGAAAGAATAGAATGAACGCCATGGTGCCGAAGGTACAATGGGCGACCAAGCTAGGCACACGGAGCTGTGAGACAGTCTCGGTTCTCGGGTCGCTGTCCGTCTCTCCAGGCGGCGACAATGAGCAGCAGGAGATACCTTCAAACAGTACCGGTGGCTCTGATGATCGATGGCCAAAGTGAGTCTATCACGGTTCCACGAAACTCCTCACGCCCTGTCCCGCAGTGTGTTCCTCTCGGCGCGCTTTTTTGTTGTGCCCGTTATCTCTTTTATTAAAGCGACGTTTTTTTTGTTTTGTTTTGGACAGAGCCGTCGCACCAACGCCATTCCTTCCATCTTTCTTTTCCGTCTTCTGCAAGATTACCAATCGTTTCTCTTTTACCTGCTTCCCCTCTTTCTATCCCCGCCAGCGACGAAAAGATTGAGGAAGCGAAAGAAATGGGGGCTGCGATGCTTACACTATTTCTTAGAGAGGAGCGTTTCGCCGCCAAATGACCAAGGGGGACAGGCTTTGTCAGTGCGAGGCTACTCCTCAGGTGCATTGCGTTTTCCGTGCAGCTTATCCGCATTGCGGAGGACAATGCGTTGAAATTCTGTCAAGTGTATTTCTATGTTTTTCCCTTCTGTGCGTTTTTTTTCTTTTGCTGACGGGCAGGAGGTAAATAATTATTGCTTTTGTGTGAGCATAAAGAATGAAGCAACAAAGAGAAAATTGTTTGACTATACCATGACTTACAGCTGCGCTGAAAAAAAAAAAGATATAAACTGGAGTTATGCGCAATGCATCCGGGCCGAAAATCGTACTTAGTATTAATTTTTAGGAACTAAGACAGCTTTTTTTTTGTGTGTGTGCGTACGTGACATTAACTACAGAGCGCACTCTACTGTGAGCCAAGTTGCCAAGAGTTCATTACCGTGCCCGGGTCCGTACCCTCGACTACAATGATACTGTAGTAAGCAGTGCTGGCTCACGTTGTTCCAGATCGGATAACCGAGCACTAGCTCTTTTCAAAACGCTAACTTCTTCTTTTTTCAGATTCCGACACATTCCTGTGGCTTAGGGGTTATCACATTCTGATGCTAAGCGCGAGGTCGCTAGTTCAATTACCGGCCACAGTGGTCTCATTTAGATAGGTGTGGAGTGGCAAAACTGAAGTAAACGACGCTTTCACGACACGTTCAAGAAATTTTAGTGAAAATCAGCCGGAGCCCTTCAGTAACACGTACCTCATAACACATGTCTTACTGCAAGACGTCAAACCCGATCAGTCAATCGAGTCTTCGTATTTTGTTTTCTCTTTTTACCGTTTCCAAAAGGTATACCTCTTTGCTCGGGCACCGAAGTTGGCAGACGCGATTCAAACCGAATCTTAGCGCTCTTCTCATCAGCGTTTAGCCCCTGCAAAGGGCGCTTCATTGTTAATGCATGTGCAAGTGGGAGAAGCCAGCTTTTTCATGACGCGTGCCTAGCGATGTTTTATGACGCTTCCTAAATTTCTGCGCATATAAAGTATGATGGGCTGGATATGTTTCCCTCAAAAAGAAAGCTTCTTTACACCATAGAAACAATAAATTAGGTAAGAAGAATCCATCCTGTATGGCAGCAAGAAGTATCACTGCATCACCTTTGATGGCTTCACAAATTAATGAAGGCATGTTTCTTATTTTCTTTTAAGAATTTGTACAGTATACCAAGCACTTACGTAGTCGAATACATTAGCAAGCAGACCGCTAAAGTTTTTCATTCGAATTCAGTAAAAGAAGGACGCAGATATTCTTAATGGTTTATACGTGGTCTCGTCCCCGACCACTGTGGTTGCATGTTGCTAGAGCTGCTCTTGCTTACAAAGAAGCTGAAGAGTAATTCACCCAGGGACAACCGCTTTTAGGACACTAAATAAAAATCGCCGACGATTACGAAACTCCATAACGCGAAATTTGCGGGCATCTCTGTATGTGTTTTCATTTCGTCATATATTGGCTGACGCAGATAATCTCTCTGGTGCGGCACGTTGCAAACCGAGCGAAGTGTGGGACGACTGCATAGATAATCAGAAGATCGCGAGAGGCCGCGCGTGGGTGACCCGTAGGCGTGATTCGCAGCAGCCGCCGCGGACGGACCTCCCAGACGACGGGTGCTACTCTGCCGCCATCTCGTAGCCATCGCCACCGCGCTACGCTTTTCTTCTCACGCTTTCGCCATCCTCTCCTCTTCCGCTTTCCTCCTCGCGTGTTTCAATGCCCGCTGCGCTGCACGTTCGCTCTTTCATTATTTTTCCGTTGGCTAGGTTCCGCCGACGCCAATGCTCGCCGCAGGAACGGGCGCCTAAGAGCTAGGCTCTAAGAAATAGTAGCGATTTCTTAAAGGCTAATCTCAATGCATTAGGAAATCAAATTGATGGCTGAGCTTTTGACATAAGTGATGTTTTCTCTAGTTCCTTAGACAGGATGGTAGCAAAACACACTCACACACGCACGTACGTACGTACGTCCCTACGTTTCATGGTATGATTATGCTATCGGAGCTTACTGACAGAATACCAAGAGACACACTGAAGAACTTTCGGGAAAGCGAATGGAAAGGAAGAGTTTTATGTTTTCTCACTTGGTTGGCGAGTGTGATGACCCGTATTTCCCGTACACTTTCATTTTCACTGGTCCGCGCGATGAAGGAAAGGCCGCCGCTGCGATAGCGAATGAAACTTGTTAGCTGGCCCGTGTCTCACTTTGCTTCAATTACGCCGCAGCCCCGGCTAATCGCGTTTCCGGCCCCCGAACCGATGCATTTGTCCTCCGGTGTGGCAGGTGGCGCCACCGAACCTCGCCGACGGCGGAGGAGGGAACCGTTTTCTCCGGGCGCGACTCCGAAAGAGGAGCGATAGGCCTGCGCTCGACGCATATCCATCTCTGGCCCTTAATCGGAGCCCGCAATCTGAGGCCCGGCTTGGCCGTTCGCTTTCGTTTTAGGAGATGAAGAGGAGGCAGAGGGTGGCTGCTGAGAGCAAGAGGCGAGGGGTCCGGCCACAGTCACCGCTGTCGGAAACACTTAATTGCGTTAATCGACTGGAAGCGATGCCTTCATTTGTAACTCCGCCCTTATTTGGGCGTAGTCGGCGAACTAGTAATCTTCGCTCGCTACGCCGACATCACCGCCCACGAGTGACATAGAGAGGACGGTCGGTCGGCGACGGCTTAATGCGTACCACTTTGGTTTTGGTCAGACGCGTAGTGGGGGTGTGAGAACCTTATAATGAGGAACCGATTCGGTTTAAGCATTTTCCAATTTGTTAAACTCTCTTCCATGTTTGGCTGCTCACCACCTCCAACCGCCTTATGCACGCCCCGCCTTCGGAGGCATCACGATTTCTGTATGTGCAAATAAAAATTTATTCTCGCTTTCTATCTTCGATGTTCAGATGCTCAGCCCGTATACAGCCGTCTTATGCGCTGATGGTATTGATGCGGCTTTAACCTTTAGAACGCGCGGGCAGAATTTCAGCGTTCTAGCCGTCCCTTGCGTCACTTCATCTCATGGTCATTTCGGCAATTAGTAGAGTGCCGCAAGCTCTAACTGCCTGCGCATTCAAGCCTGCAGTGTCGGAGCGCTGATGCAACACCCCCATGCTGAGTTTAAGTTCTCCCAACGTCTAACGTGAAGCAACGTTCGAGCAAGTACCACTTAAGGCATAGGCGGAAAACTTTAATTGTGCAGGGGGGGGGGGGGGGGGGGTGAAGGGGCTGGGACCCGACCAGCTTCCCGAAACCTATGTGCATATATATATATATATATATATATATATATATATATATATATATATATATATATATATATATATATATATATATATATATATATATATATGATGAACAAGAAGAAAGGAGTTTAACTGAGGGACCCGATTTTTCCTAATCATATCATGAAAAGTCAGCAAACAAAGGCACTAAGGAAAACATAGGGCAAATTACTTGTACTTAACTGCTGAATTAAAGAAATTATATATTAATGGCAATGAAAGTGGATGAAAAGACGTCTTGCCGCAGGTGAGGAACAATCCCATGTCTTCGTATTACGCCTGTGATGCTCTACCAATTGAGCTACTTTCAGTTCCATTAATTTACAGCTCCCAAGGCAAACATCATGTTTTCCTTCTGCTCATACACTGAAGGACTCTACTATTGCACGCCGTTCCCCGTGATCCAGAAAATTCAATGTCCAATTTTTTTCTAACTTATTCTCTTTTTTTTTTTTGCGCCTCTCTGCGATGTTTCTCTCCCCAATTCCCTTCCCCACGCAGAGTGGCATGTCAGCGATGTCTATACACCGGCTAAAATCTCTGCTTTTCCTTAAAGGATTTTCTCTCTCTCTCTCTTTTTGCTCATTAGAGAAAGAAATGGAAACTGGGACGAAATAAAATGCGCCTTTAATCCTTTGCGCTGACGTTGTAAGTTCGCTTTTGTGGCGATAGGTCTTGTGGAAAAAAAGAAGATGAAAAAAAAAACCATCCGTGCACTTTATCTACATAAAAGACAAAGCTATAACAGCTTGTTTCCAACTAACACCAAACGCAACGTGTTACTTTCGCCGGGCGTGGCAGATAAGGAACTAACTCTATCACAATGTTTTTTTTTTTTTTATTTCCTTTATTTCGCTCTGACTAACTCAGAGGGAGCTCGTTCGAGGGAGCTGCTTTATGATGCGGGTGGGAGCGCAGTCACGTAATATTTTTCATATTTCGCGGGGTTTATATAAAAGTCGGAAAAAATTTGTACTAATGACGTCACTGGACATACCAAAATTAGATGTCCCTTGGCTCTGCTTACAAATGTGTTATTGACGCTTTGATGATTCGGATAGTACGTTTCGAGTTAGGTAATTAATTACAATTACCTATTTAAATCTCAGTAACGAAAAATTACTGGCAGATACTCCACTGTACTATAAACAACATGCACTAGGTTTTCTTTGAGTAACGCTTTGCTCTTTCTTGAACTCTTTGTGCTTGATAGTTAATTGGGACACCCTGTATATATTTATGACCTTTGCATGCAAGTGACGATGTTTCCATCCCTAGTGAATGTAAATTATTAGAAATGATTTTTTTTTTCATGAGTCGTTAGCATTGCTTACTGGAAAGAGAAGCAATACTGAGACACACAGTGTTAGCGTGCATTTCACGCGCCATTGGCAAAAGACTCTGCCGGAGGGGTCACTGAAGTCGGCAGGTTTCTTTCAGGTTCAAAAAACCATGCAAAACAATTTGAAGCGAGATGAACATAAAACGACGTATTCATTCTCTAGGCATAGGCTATCCATATCTTTAGAAATAACTTTAATTGGCTACTTCCTTCTTTTTCAAAAGTATAATAAATTTTGTCGTGTGTGTAATTTAAAATATTGTGTATGTTCATGGTGCCTACACAAGAAATTTAAAACAATGTTGAAGTGAGAAGATAGCGACCAGAAAGCCACCGCTAGTGCTTTTAAGGCGATTGTCCTCCTATTGTCATGATTTGCAGAAATAAAGCGAAAGTACGAATTAAAATCCCTGCACGACCGCGCGAACAATGATGCCGTAAGCTATTAGCCACAGTAAAATGTTAAGTGAGAAGGTCGAGCCAAGTCAAAGGATACCTCAAGTGATGTGAATGATAAAACTCTGGTATTACCGTCTGAGATGCGTGTATGTGGTTGGTGGGGGGGAAGAGGTCGGCTTCGGCTTCGGGGGGGGGGGGGGGGGGGGGGGCACTGTGGCCTCTCTGGAGAACTCCGGAGAGTGCTCGGCACACCCCTCCCCCACCCCTCCCTTGTAGTCGGCGTCTAGGGCTTAACGTGACTTTGGCAACACATAGCGAAAGTGCTTTTCCGATTAAAACTTTGAAAGTGCCTGGAGCGGCATGTCGCGCGGCAATTTCGCGAGTATTCGCGGGCTTCTTTCATGCTCGGAAAAACTTATTTATGTAGCACGTATTGAGCAACAGAAATCTGTATCAGGAGTTTTTTCATGTTGCTCTACAATTTTCTCAACGGCACTCTTAATTTCATCAGTATAATTGAGACTCTAATTAATTAGTTAAGACTAATAATCTAATTAGGCGGCATGCAAAAAATAATTTGAGTATATCCAAGCGACGGGAAACAGCATTACCTTGGTTCGGTCCGGCTACGTGGCATTTGTATACCTTTATTGTTTGGCTCAAGTTACGTGAAGCACCTTGTATCAGACAGATTTTGCGACCTTATGACGTTGTTTCTTCTTTCTCCTACAAAACCTTTTTTATTATTGCTGTTACTATTATACGAAAAAGAGTGTCCCTCAGTATCTTGGGTGGCTACATCTCCTCATTTGATTTTCATACGTTTTATTTTTTTTAGCTGACTCGCCGTCCAGCCCTGCGAAAATGGATGTCGAGCGAAGCTGTTGAAAACCACCACTACAACTGCTGAGGGTGGTTGCAATGCTTTATTACTTTAGAGTAAAGGTAGTAATGGAAGCAATTGTAGTTTTAACAGCCTGCCGCCACCCACAGCGCTGTTGCAACAACATTTAAATAAGTTGGTAAACTGGCTCTTTTATATACGGAAGAGGTAGGACAAGAAGTTTTTCTATAGGTAAATTCAATGAAGTTCCCGAAATTGTATGTTCCTCCAAACTAAGTAATAAGTCAGTATGGAGGAATAAACTGAGCTATTACTACACATACTGAAGTTACGAACTGAAAGATACTGTAAATTATTACGAACATAATGAAAACACTTTTTTCCCAGCCATTGATTACAACTTGACAGCAACAAACGGAACATCTGGCACCGTATTTTTACAGTGGCAGTACGGACCAAGTTTTTATGAATGCCCTGTTGCAGGGAAGGTGACGATTCGGTTATATCGAGAGATCGATTCGGCATAATTTTACTTTAGTGTTCCTTCACTAACCACGGAAAAAGATTACAATTACGTATAGTCTGTAGCACTAAGCACGACGAAGCCTGTACCGGGTGTTATATGGCATTGCATTACCAGTCACCAATCAAATCTTTTGAGGCATGTTAGATTTGGAGTCACTTATCCAGTGTGCTGCCTCACAGACGACTGTGGACTAGCAGCTGCATACATGTTTGTCCACACAGTTTCTACTGTGACAGCACCGCGGAATAGTGGTTAACAGAAAGCAAGCAAGGTAGAAGTCAGAAAGCTGGGGCAAAGTCTGTCTCTTAGATCCGCTCCGGTTTTTTTTTTTTCGCAATTGTTTTTCACGCACAGGCCGTATGGTGGCGCAAGTAACCCTAGACTTAACCGGCAGCGGTGGACGAGCGGCCCAGTCCTGACGTCCGTTTTCCCCGTAGGAAGACGTAGGCCAGCAAGTGCCTGGAGTTGCACTTAAGCGTAACGCTACTGCACTTAGCAAGATGAGCGTAAACTAGCTGCTTCTAGAATGCTAGGCTCTGGGTGCTGCCATGGGTGCGGACTGTCCTACTGACAGCACTGGAGGACTACTCTGGGTGCACGCGGCTCCGCTGGCGCATTGCAATAGGCTCACCGAAGCCCGTGCACCTTTCTAGAGTAGTCGTGGCTTCATATCTGTCTGCATCTAGCACGTACATGTATTAGCAAACGTGGCGTCGACAGCGCCGCGAGTGCGGAAAGTTCCATAACTTTTGTAAATATTGTCAATATTGTAAATACTGTAAATGTTCTAAATAGTCACTCTTGACTTCTCTTTCCTTCTGCTCTCTCTCTCTCTCTCTCTGGCACACCCCACGTCTCTACTTTCTTGCTGTCCACCTTATACCCACCCACTGGCTGGTCGATTCTCAGGTACCAGCCGTCGACTATACAGTTACGGCGCATCCAGCAAAATTCTCCTCTCCTTTTAGTTCTGCTCACAACTACGAATTCATATAGTAAGCAAGCTGTGGCCGTTCGCGTTTAGGAGCGGCACTAGAGCACACCGCTAGTGACCAAGCGCTGGGTCTTTCTGAGCCAAATGACACAGCCACAAGTGGAAAGCACGGTAAGTTGGATCAGGGGGTGAGGTGGAGCGGGTAAAGGGATAATGTTGAGAGAGAGAAAAGAGAACGTGCCCGGTCGCGGCCCATATCCCGCACCGTTGTCCGGCGGCAGTAATTTGCGAATTTCACTACCGCAGAACGCCACTTGATTGAGGCATCGATCGGCGCCGCACGGCGCGATAATCATGGCGCTAGAGAGCGTGCCCCGAAGCACATGCCGGTGAAAGAGAAAATAAGAAAGGGAAATGAGGTAAGGAGAGAACGGGAGCGTGGGGAAGACGTGGCCCATTGAGGGTCCCTCGGGCAGTGGAGGCATGTGCGTTTCCCGTTCAGGAAAAAAAAATGGGCAAGGAGTGCGGGCGGAGACGCACGTCGTGGGGCAGACATCGCACCAGCTTTGCACGGTGGGACGGACTCGTTATTAAGCAGCGCCAGTTGCCCGCAAGAGCGGCCTGCTTTACGAACAGAAACGGCTGGCCGTTTTATGGAGTTGGTAGTCAAGGATAAGGCATTGAGAAATGGGGAAACGAAGAGAGTTCTGCAGAACGAAGACAATGCAACACGTGCATCAGGAATGGCCGGCGCATATTTGTTCACCAACAATCCGTCAATCTATCGTGTCAATGAGAGAAAAAAAAGCACTAGGCGAAAACTTCGCTCCACTAACTCTCTATGTATGCGATAGGACACATAGCTGCGCACACGCGACACGAGCGGCTTTGCACACTCTCTTTTACAAAAGTGGTGTTTATATACCTCGCATCTCTTTTGTGATTTCGTGCACACTGTGATGCGATTCAGAACAACATTCATTTGGGCTAGATGGTGCATACTTGAATTAGGCAGGAACAGCGCCAACTAAGATGATCACGAGAGGGAGAAGGACACAGTACAAGCGCCAACTTCATCTATCTTTATTCACCGAAAAATCACCAAATACAAAAAAATATCACAGACATTCGCACGAGGACCACACTGCATCATCTGCCAAACCGTCAAGATTTGACATTTCGCTTTTAAAGAGGGTCACGGAAGTATCACTAACGCAGTTTTTTTCTCTCTTCTTTATATGGAATGCCTCCAAAACCCCACGTGAATTCGTATCTCTGCTTCTGCCAAGAATCTTTATCTCTCGGAACCGTGGTTCACACTTCATGAAGTAGAGGCAGTATTTCCGTGGCGAATGTTCTGCCGCCCGGTCACACGCAGTGCAAGTTGCGCAATGTTGCGAAAGATGTGCACGCCCAACGTAACTCGTCTTGTCCGTACGTTAACTACCTCCAAATTCGGGGAACGTTCCCCCCTTAATTTCTATAAAGAAATGTGTCACCGACGGTGGGAGGGAACGTCTGGCTTACTGCGAGGCAGTCCACTCTTCTGACCACTAGGCCACGATTGCACGCATGCTTATCTCGTGCCAAGGTCTATCATTGACACGCCCGGCGAGTATCACGTCCGGCGCAGTTTCTCGCGTTCTTTCGTCGAGACAGCTAACGCTTTGAGACACTGTGTCAGACTGCACTGCCTCCGGGATCAGCACACATGTTTCGCCAGGCGGGTATCTACAAAGTTTGTGAGGTCGTGTTAACATAAAACAGGGAACACGTGGCAGGAAGTGCGAATGGCTGAAGTCAGAAAGAACAACAACAACAAAAGAGTATGCAGGTCCAACGAACATGCTGGAATCTATGTGAAACGAAGCTTTAGTGAAGCGGTTAATTGAATACGTTACAACAAACGGTGATGGCGTACAATTGTGTTTACTTTCGCCCTATGTAACGTGTAATACCATGGAGTGTGCATGTTCTTCCACAACAAGGGTTTCAACTTCATTTTCATGCAATCTGTGTGTTCACAAACTGTGCCGAAAATGCAAACTTCAAATGTACAGTTTGAGACGTACACTCAAACAATGTCACAAGGACAAAGGTGATATATGATGCTTGTTGAAGGGAGAAGGTTTATGACAAGTATGTGCACAGAAACGTTTTACATGTATCGAGAAACATTTAGGGATCCTGTACCTCCTGTGTGATGTAGGGCGTGGCCATTCTGGAGGATTCCCCAAGAACAAGCTCACACCCAGTGACACATACCGAATAACCAAACCAAATTCAAATTCGAATTCTATTCACAACGCATAATACGCTTTGTTGAAGGCTGCCCTGGCAAGCAAGCTGCGAGCATACAGCTTAGCTGAGGGCAGGCGTGTGAAAATGACGAGTGTTAATAACACGCACACTCACGCGGTTAAATGCACATAGAGTGTGTATATAATACCATGCAAGTATATAATATAAACTATTAATAATAATATATAATACTACAATATATATCTAGGATAATATCATGCAATAATATAATAATTTGCAAGCATATTATACTATAGACGAAGAAATCAATACAATGCATCAATAAAATTAATTAAAACAAACACATTGCGCCGTGCGCATTAAGGAAAATCCATAAAATCAATCAATCTATCAAATATAAACCACCATTTTATTAAGATATCAGTGTTTTTTATAGATATCTCTGATCCAACATTATGTTTACAGGTTTTATGTAGGAATCGTAGTCGGACATGTGAACTGCGGAGGATGGGCCGAAAACGGGCATAGACCTATTGTTGCACATACATACTGAATGGCTAAACTAAATAGAATAACAAAAATAAAAGAATCCGTTGAATATAAACCACCTTTCTCATTAACAGATCCGTGTGCCTTAGGGATGCCCGTGAGCCTACATTATATGTTCAGTTAATACGCAAAAAGGTTTTACACAGAAGCTGTATATGGCTAGGGTTCCGAGCATTTTTGTTCTCCGTGAACTAAAACTATCATCATCAATGGCTCATATCCCCGTAAGCATTCATGCTCCCGTAAGCAAGCAAAAATGCAATGGTCCATAGCCCCGTAAGGCAGAAGCTACAAGTACTCAGCAAAGTGAAACGAACAGTGCTTAAATTCTTTCTAATCACGCATACAACATCCATAACAATATGTCGAAAACTTTAATCATCAATGGCTCATACCCCCTTGAGCAATGGCTCACCCCACCGTGAGTAATGACTCATAACCCCGTAAGCAAGCAAAAAATGCATAGAGGTTTCTCTCTCTCTCTCTCTCTCTCTCTATATATATATATATATATATATATATATAAATATCAGCCGAGATAGAAGCCGGCCCAACAGCAGCCAGGCAGCGACGACAAACCCGGGAAATCAGATAAATAAAGCTTCACTTTAAAAACCGATATAATTTGAATTAGAGAAGGAAGTTATTTATTTCTGTATAGTTCGTTACCAAGTGCAAGTTTTACTGTGACAGTAGTTAGAGGCTGGAAGCAGTGTGGGCGGCGCCTGTCCTTTTAATTACTACGACGACGACGGCCGTCGTTAAGTCATTTTCTCACCATTACCACATCAGTGCATAGTGACAAAACATCGCAAGCATAGACACTGCACGATATTACACTCCGCATAGGACGATAGTAAGGATAATTCTACGCATTGCATTTTGTTGCATAGTATTTAATTCGTCCCTTCACGAAAGTTTCGCTTAACCCGGATTCCTACATATGCGCTGTATCTTCATAATCTTTTCTTAAGAGAAACATAATTGCGAGTGCAGTCGCTCAGTCATTGTCTTTGTTCTCTATCCTCTTTTCGTAATGTTTCAAGTTTACCAATCCCTAACTCGCTCAGCTGTCGATTCCACTGACAAGACTACAGGGAAGACTCACAATACCGCAGTGGAAAGGCGAACGAGAAACGCGGCAGTCTCCGTAATTTCTAAACGGCAGTGCTCGCTATTCAAGGCACCGACGTGCAGAGTCTCGAAGGAAGGTTCGATGCGGCATAGAAGGGAAAGCCCGAGTGGCTCATTCGTTTGCCAAAGCTTCGACAGAAGAGGCGTGAGAAACGGGCCAGGTGAGTAGTGGATCCTTGATACGCAGCAATCAGCGTTAACTCAAGCTGTTGCGCGCAGGCGTGCATTTATACCGCCTGCTATAGAGGCTACGCGCGCAGTCGATTAGCATAGTGGTGAACAGTGTTCTAGACTAACTTCTCGTTAAACCAACTGTCTGATGCTCGTCAAGCCCCAATGCTACTTAACTGCCGAGTGTGGCCCGCGAATGGAGTAGAATAGCTTGGAGATGAAGCGGTATTGGAACTTGTAAATGTTTAGATGCACCGGAACTAAAGTGAACCATGGTTGTTTCCGTGTGAGCTTCGTTGATTTGGCTAAAGCCGCAGACAGCTGGACGAAGGTCACGCACAAAGCATGTATGAATAGTTAACAAAGTTACGTTTTGCTGTTTGAACCAAATAAATACGAACTAACTAGTCGAGAAACCGCCGCTCTCTTTCTGCGACCTACTAGATTTCTTGCATTTTAAACACAGCGTAACCAAATACAGTAGTGGGGACGTAACGGTGCCGCATAATGATGGCATACAGTGAAAAGAACGTGAAAATTGCCTCCTATCTGCCTGTAGAACGAAACTAGAAAGGAAATAAATAGAAATTTCTCAGAAAGAACGCTTCTCAGTAGCGGAAAAATTTGTCCTGGTCCCAGGATTGAACCCAAGACCAAAGCCTTTTCGAAGAGGTTTCTCTACCATCTAGCAGTTCACAGCGTGAGGAATCGACAACTCGAAGAAGAGGGGCACTGAACATGCAAAATCAGTTTTTTTGAAGCCCTAGAACTGGAGGAACGCTCATGGAAGTAAGGTAGATTACAATTTTTTTCTTTCATGAGCCTTCCTCCACTTTGCGCGCTTCCGCAGAGTTGATTTGCAATAAACGGTAAAAACATTAACATTCCTAAAGCACTAAAGACGTCTCATGGTCACGCCGCATGCTTGGATCACGTGCTATGTAGAACAAACAGATCTATAACCCAGCATCTACTACTACTTCACACGCTCGCACTGGAACACTCGACAAGTGTAGTTCCCACCATACGGTAGGCAGTTGTTACTAAAGAAATCTGTTTTATTTGTGGACGGAAACGTCGTCCAACAAACGAAGTAGTCACGCAGTGTAACTACAGTTAACAAGTTGAACGTTTGTCAAAGTAAATAGCACAACTTCTACCACAGCAGAACGATACCCATGCTGTCACGATCGTCGCGTATGTTTCTTAACTACGAATTGCTCCTATACCGCAGCTAAGAACTACAGGGAGAATGCTGCAGTAATGTCGTATTCGTGAAACGAATTTTCAGAAAGAGGCAACGGATCTGCGATGCTGACTGTAGGCTCAAACACGGGCCCACGCATCGCGCTGGGTGCTCCGTCCACCTGAACGCCGCAGGAACTGCGACCATGCTGGCTTCAATCGCTGCAGTACAGCTCGCAGGAGCGTCTCACTCGTAGAAGACGCCGCCTCACACTAAACAGACCGCGCGACACACACACACACACACACACACACACACACACACACACACACACACACACACACACACACACACACACACGCACACGCACACGCACACACGCACACACACACACACACACGCACACGCACACGCACACGCACGCACACGCACACACACGCACGCACGCACACGCACACACACGCACACACACACACACACGCACACGCACACGCACACACACGCACATACACACGCACGCACACACACACACCGGACGCACACAACGCACATACACACACAACACACACACATACAAAAAACACATGCTCAAAACAAATATTCTGATGTCGCAATCCACATTTCTCTTTAGATATGCAGCTAAAAGTAATAATCATAATTCCGATGTCCGGTCTCACAGCTAAAAGCAATAATCATAATAATAATCCCGATATCCGGTCTCCGATCGCGCCGCAGGACTTTTGAGAGTAAACTAATTTGCGGCAAACGATTATAGAGATATATTTCTGAAATATTACTCAGATCCTCCATCATTAATTTCTAACCGTGAGATTTCTGCAAAACAAGCCTTCTGCTGGTGCAATACCTAAGGCGAAAACGAAATCTCTTGGCTCTTATTAACAAGCTAACGTGGAACCATAAAGGTAAGGATTATTTTCAGAAGAGTGCTCACAAAAAATGACCTCAGTCGACCTTTCTTGAAACTTCATGCACTACCTTTCGCTGCGTGAACACTGGGCACGTGCCGGTTGTAGGCCAAATCTCGAGAGCATGCTCGTTTTATAACAAGTATCGATAATGCCAGCTTTAGAAACGTGACTTGTTCTGTGTCACTTCTTCAGAGAAGCCTATAATCCGTCAAAAATAAGCCCCAGCAAGCTGAGTCAAAATCTCCACTAATCCAGTGCTACATATGTCGGCAGCATGAAGTGGTTTTCGCACTGCAGAATTATTTATTTAATCTTTTCTTTCGGAAAGAAAGCCAAGGACTTCTCTAAATGACCCCTCTAAGTGAAACGCAACGACTTAGAACAGTCTGAATAGGGGAGAGCGCCGTTGTCACTACAAAGTACGGGGGCGTTGCCGCTTCGGTTTTCGCTGCGGGTGCAGAAACCACGTAGCTTTTTTTTTGTGTGCGTGCATTTCGTCTATTTGCCCCGACGGGTCAAATGTACACAAAAATGCATCGGTCTCTGGTGCCAGAAGGCTAACGCAGAATTTCGCACTGTGTTAGCCTTCTAACACATTACGTAACGCGGTAACCTAACGCAACTAGGTTACCAGTTCTCACATTCTCGTAAATGTGTACGAGTGCGTAGATGGAGTTATTGGGGGGGGGGGGGGGGCGAGTTCGTTTATACGTCATATATTTACGCATAGTGCCTGAAGGATGAGGACGAGGGTGGCGACAGGTCCCAGTGTCATATTATCTTAGGAATTACATTTAATACTTATCCTAAATTAGATATCTCATCTTTTCTTTTCGTATAACTTCGTCTTGCCTAAAATCTGGCTTGATTGTCAGATGTTGGCTATTGTTTCGTTATGAAACTTTTGCCTCCGCAGGGTAGCTTTCTTTTTCTGTCTACCTCGACGTTCTTGGAACATACTCAACGCAGGCAATTTCATAAAGTTACAGCAGGCCTTGGCTTGCGACTTCAGTGGTCCTGTTTACGAGCGCTCACCATATCGGGAACTATGTGCTACTGCATGATACTGGTCTTTTTCCGAAGACCCTTTATTCGCGCGTGCGTGCGTGTGTGTGTGTGTGTGTGTGTGTGTGTGTGTGTGTGTGTGTGTGCGTGTGCGTGTGTGTGTGTGTGTGCGTGTGTGTGTGCGTGTGCGTGTGTGTGCGTGTGTGTGTGTGTGTGCGTGTGCGTGTGTGTGTGTGTGTGTGTGTGTGTGTGTGTGTGTGTGTGTGTGTGTGTGTGTGAGAGAGAGAGAGAGAGAGAGAGAGGGAGAGAGAGAGAGTACTTGTTTAAATTATTTCGTTGTCCTATGACATTTTGCATGCTATCTAGGCCATGAGCGGGCTTCGAAAGTCATTACCCGCAGCTGCTTTCGTTTTTTTTTTCTTCTGTGTCCACTGTCTGATTGTACGTCTCCGAAAAAGGAGCGGCGCATGACCATGCACGGCGGGGTATCTGATTAACGGTCACCGAGATACGAGGGGAGATGCGTACGCGCATATTCCATTCTTATGCTCCGCTAATGACCGCCGCGGATTTAGATGTCTCTGTAACGAAGATTAATGTACCTGATTAGGACGCGATAATCTCCGTATTTTTCGCTCTGGTCGTAACGACGACATTCGTATGATTCGTATACACCGCGGTAAGCCGACCGCAAGGCTGGCTTCGTTAATATTACGCAGTGTCGCTGTTTTGATGTCTGCGTCTACCTGCCGAAAATATAGCACGAACTGCCCGGGCCTAATCTCGCTCGTTCGAAACAAGCTGCGCGCGGAGTTCGCTCAGAATATTGTCAGGCTTTGTCCGCGCGTATAATACATCGAGATAATAAAAATTGTAAGGCTGTAATATCGCCCTTCGGCAAATACTTCCAACAACGTGCATTCTGGACTCAGTTGCACAATACGCCGTACGTACGACAAAATCAATAGCGCACCATTACTTTCCCGGCTTCTTATATTCGACGACCGTGCGTCTAAATTCAAGTGTGCTTTTGGACAATGAGGCCCGTCAACGCGTTATTTCCCAAAAAAAGAAATATAGCCGAACGCATGTATCTGCTCATGTGACGAGCTGAAATGGATTGTACGTGGCGCTGGATTGTTTCGCACCTAGCAAGAACATTCATCTCATCAGGTGCGCGCGCTGCCTGCGTGGCATGTGCACCCGCCGTAAGCACAGGTGCACCTCTCTCTCTCTCTCTGCAAATATAATACGTCCAATTGCGAGTCTGTAGATCGAAAAACTTGAAAGTCTTGGCGATCCGCGGAATAACCGACCTTAATATTGGCACTGTATAGCGCCTCCCATCCACCACCATCCACCCCCATTGCTCCGGAGAGACATAAAAGTATTGCGAAAAAAAAAAACTGTGATGGAAGCCCTCCCGGCATTTCGTTGCGTCGACGGCGGCCGTCCCCGTCCAGTGTCTAATGTCTGGCGCTCACAGAATAGCCGGTGGGGCGCCCTCAACTGCCATATAGCAGCGCGGCAGTTTTGAAACGGGACTCCTTCCGATGGCGCCGAGTTCGCCGGGATCGGGCGATCTATCACGTATACGTGCCCGGCGATATCCCCCACTCCTCGGGATTGCGTTTGGCGCTTGGGCTTGAGGGCTCGCGCAAAACTTCACCCGGCTTCCTCGCGGCCCTTGCCCCTCCGCCCACCTCCCCTTTACTTGGCGTGCGCCCCCTCCAGCCTCCCGTACCCCAGTTTCTCCGAGCTTCCCCCCGCCACACCAATGACATTGTGAGGCCCAGCTCCCGACTTCATTCGGCCGTCCCCTCGAGCGTCATTTTTTTTTTTCGGGGGAAGGGGCGGGGGGGGGGGGGGGGGGAGCGCTGATATTCAAGCATTCCCGGGCGCTTATGAATGCCTCTCGGATAGCGGGGTAAGTGGACCTCTATGACTGCGCAGTGTTCGCCGGTAGGCTGCCAAAGTCGTCGCGACTCGTTTCCTATAGCTGCAGCCGACGCGGACGCAATCTTGAGCGCACGACTTGCAGCTTCTTATATAGATCCCGTTCCGCCTTGCACCATGTATGTACACAAGCAGACTCGCCCGCTAGCATCCACACTTTCTTACTTCGAGTCAGCACTCTGGGGTGGCCCACCGCGGCCTAAGCGTATATATATATACACTTTCGCTGGTGCAGCAGTACTTACAGTTCGGAACTTTTCAACCCGTGGTCGTAGGGGGCGCAAGTAGTGGCGACGTTATTGGCTCGGGTTGATAAACGAAGCTTCTCCTCCCTACTACCGCCCGATTCTTTGCCAATCGCCCAGATTGAGGTTGGCGGGAAAAGGGGATCGCGCCCTCACCCGCTGTTTGCTGAAGTGCTCGTGTTCATGAGATCGGCGGCAGTGGGCTACTACGTGCCTTCTTAGATTATCCGTTCATGTTATTATCTGCCGCACTCTATTCTTTGTCGTTGCTTTACTTCAGCCTTTGTGACCTATGCTCTTTTCGTTTTTCCGTCTTCTTTACTTCTCCTCTTCCTCTCTTCAACATTTATTTCTATCCCCTCATTCTTGAAAAGTAGGTAGGCATTGTGTCGCTTTCTATGGCAGTTGCCAGGCTGCTCCCGCCCTATTTATCTCTGTTCATTCCATAAATGCTTTCATATCGAATAATAACAATGATGATAATTATTCAGGCAATAAATCAGCCAATCAATCATCCAATCAATCAATCATGTCTATTTAATATCCCCAGGAACAACCTAAGGTCGCAGTGTTGGCACACGGTAAAAAATAAAAAAATAAAAAAGAAACATACAAATACACCCAACGGGGTTGCCCAGTGGCTATGGTGTTGGGTTGCTGAGCACGAAGTCACGGGATCAAATCCCTGCCACGGCGGCCGCATTTCAAGGGGTGCGAAATGCGAAAACACCCGTGCACTTAAACTTAGGTGCACGTTAAATATCCCCAGGTGGTCGAAGTTTCCGGAGTCCTCCCCTACAGCGTGCCTCATAATCAGAAAGTGGTTTTGGCACGTAAAACCCCATAATTTTTTTAATAATACAAATAATGGGGGTAACCGTTAAATAGCAAAAGACAGTTGTGAAAAGTGACAGTTTACAATACAAAATCCAATTTGAATTCACAACAGAAAGATGAAAACAAAACGAACAATGCGTAATAGTCAATCAAAAATAAATTTATCAATCCAGCATCTAGATCATATGCCCAGGAAAAACCATGAGGTTTTAATACTGGAGCACAGGTAATCTAACGAAAACATATATAATGTAGAGCGTTAAAAAAAACAATTCAAAGGCAAAAGAAAAAGTTGCATGCACGGAAAAGCCATTTGAACATAATAATGGCACACAACAAAGGACATGAAAATTTGCTAAAGCAAGCCCTTACCTGTCGACAAAGGTAAGGTAAAACGAAAACGAACAGAAGATTAGGGAAAGAAATAAAAACGATAATTGTACAGCTAAAGGTACAAATGTAAGGGAAAGGGACTGAAGAAAGGAAAAACAGCTCAGTAAGATACATGCAAATGCAATCCACCAATAACATCAAATGTACTAGAAAAAGAAAGAAAACGACATAAAGATCTGCTGAGACACTAGACATTTCGCCAGACGCGCTGAAAATTAACTAAATCACACGGTGAAAGAGAGCGCATGCGTGCACGGAGAAAAACTAGCAAACGACAATACGAAGCTGCGAACAGAACCACTAAAGCGACTGGTACAATATATCAAGATCAGCGCAATAGGTATTATACACATTTTGAATTCTATACACAGCAGAATGTTTGCTGGGACAAGCAGGAACGAAGAATCGTCGGGGCTCCTTTGTAACTTTCTGCAGAATCCGAAGCGCGACATAATTAAGTAGCCCATCGTAGTTTTATGCTTCTGAAAGGAGCTTGTGCAAGAACAGAATGTCTGCGCGAATACGTCGGCAGGTAAGAGACGATAGTTAGGGTACAGTGCAAGCGCAACAAAATTGAGCAATACTGGCAACGATGGCGGTAAATTGCTGCGAACCTTTTTCTGAACTATTTCTACTCTATCACTGTAAGTTTTGCAAGTTGCGTTCCGCACCACTGATGCGTATTCGAGTTGGAGAATACGTAAAGCCTGATGCAACATTAGGAAAGGAGCGGGAAATTTGAATTCGCGTGAGAGGCGGCAAACAGAACCTAGAGTGCGCAGACCACCCATAGCAATACGTTCAGTATGAGAGGAATAGCTTAAGGAGCCATTAAGGAGTGCACCGAGGTCATTGGCCTCAACAAACCTACTAAGCGCAAAGGAGTCCACAAAACAAAATAACGGAGTACTTTCGGTCCTACGATTAAAGGTCATAATTTTGGTCTTAGAAGTGTTGAGGCTGAGACCATTATTTTTGCATCATTGTGCAAACGACAACATGTCACACTGAAGAATTCGACAGTCATCGATAGTGTGAATATCCTTGAAAATCTTGATGTCGCCCGCACATTGAAGAAAAGACAACTTCTGGATAACGGAAGAAACATCATTGACAAATTCCAAGAATAGGAGGGGTCCTAATACGGAGCGCTGAGGGACACCGCTAGCGGCCTTGCACACAAAAGATGACTGCTCATTCAGTCTGAATGCTAGTATAGTATACCGCTTCCGTTTCTCAGTTCGTTCTTCTCACCGCTTAAAAGTATTGCTCCCTATTTTCATTTGTAGCCTTTTGTTTCTGAAACGAAGCGGAAACTCTTCATTTAATTCTTGATCGATGCCACACATACTTCCTCTTTTTTAACTTTGACCTTTCCAAAGATCCCACGTTTAATTGTTAGAACTACTGAAAGGATAACACATAACTAATACGCATATTTCTACTCAGTACGCAACTTTTGTGACTAGTGCAGCGCCAGCAAAGTTCTATTCGACAAATCGCTGAATATATGCATCACTTTACGTCACTAAATCTGCCGCGAAAATATTGCGCAACGTAGTGGTAGGGGGCAGCATAACAGGAATGACAACAGAGGAACGACGACGATGGTAGTGATCTAAGCAAGGCGAACAACAATGACCTTTCGTCAAAGGGCATTGTTGGGCATAAGACGAACAGTTAACTGCAATAATGAGACTGTGTGTTCAAAGTGTGTGTGCGTGTGTGCTCAAAGTGTGTGTGTGTGTGTGTGTGTGTGTGTGTGTGTGTGTGTGTGTGTGTGTGTACAGTTAAGAAACAAATAGCTTCGCGTGGAGAACATTCAGGAAAATGATCAGCACGCATCAAGGGATGTAATGCAACGATGAAGTCAGAAACGCTTTCTTGAGAGATTGTTGGCTAGTGTCTCTTTGGTAGCGTCCTATCTACGTCTAAAGCACAGAATCACTTTTTCTTTATTGTACACGTAAATATTAAACCAAAATTATACTCCCCTGCAATACTTAATTCTGCGTATATGCCTTAATCAGTCGTCTTTAGAATTCTAATTTAATTTAATAATGGGGTTTTACGTGCCAAAACCACCTTCTGATTATGAGGCACGTCGTAGTGGGGGACTCCGGAAATTTGGACCACCTGGGGTTCTTTAACGTGCACCTAAATCTAAGTACACGGGTGTTTTCGCATTTCGCCCCCATCGAAATGCGGCCGCCGTGGCCGGGATTCGATCCCGCGACCTCGTGCTCAGCAGCCCAACACCATAGCCACTGAGCAACCACGGCGGGTCAGAATTCTCTAATGTACTGAACCACGTGGAAGTCGAGCTTCGCCTTTATTGATACGCACTTTACATACAATGTTCTGGGCATGACGCTATTTCCAAACGTTAGGGAAATCTGGCGCCAAATTCACATATTCTTGTTCGTAAGGGCTTGTGATTGTCTGACCGCCTTTGCCAATATATGTATATTGAGCATCAGGTTCGGCTGGGGGTTTACCTTGCGAATGATTCTAGCGAAAGAGTTTTTTTATGAATACGAACCACTGCTCGTGTTCCCACGCACACAAAAAAAAATTTAAAAAGAAAGCTACAGGCCTGCACGGCACACGCAGCACAGTCACAGCGTAAGCTGGAGAGCGTCTCCATAGGAAACCGTCGTAAAGGGATTGAAGACGGTAACTGGAAGTAGTAAGTGCATTGAAAGTCGCGTTTTTATTTGCAAACACGTATTGAAAGCCACTGAGGTGTGCTTTATGTTCGGAAAAGTAGGTCGAGAAGTCATGCCGCGAGGCATTGAAGGTATTTTGGTGTTTGTAAATACGACGTGCAAACAAGACCCTGCGCGCGAAAAGCTGCATTGTGTATTTGACACAAATTCTATGCTGAGGTTTTCACAACGCCTGGCACGAACCAGCCGTTGTAAGGATCCGTTGTGTTTACGTTGAAATCACCCGTAATTATTAGGAGCACCTCGTGTTGACAAACAAAGGTATGTGCCAACAAGTCCGCAATCTTCTCACGTTCAGCAGCTGGCGACACATATACACTGAGGCAAGCACAATGCCCACGGAGTTACGCAATGCGCACACGTCGGCAAAGTCGACATCCGGTGCTCCTACGAGTTTGAACGGCACACACTCATTTCCTCATCCGTATATCGCCGCACCCGAGGCTACGTGTGCCGTTGTATTTGATGACACGACACACCTGTAGGCGTTGATGTCATGGCCCCAGGTTCGGAGGAACAAAGTAGGGACACTCGCATTAAGATTTAGTCGTGCATGACGTGAAGCCTGTGTCCAGTCAGATAACGTGCGTTGTGTGAGCAGATGGCAAATCGGTGGAACCTATCGAGCAGTGCAAAGCAGTGTTCCACGATTGTATCGAGAGGGTCTTCGCGGCGAAGCCTTTTTGCGTCGTTTTCTTGATAACGAACGAAACTGTGCGCCCGGCTTCGACGGCGACCTGGGGCTTATGCTGCTGGCTGGACAGTGCTCTCCGGAGCCCCATGGTGCCTGGTTGCAGCCGCACGCGCAGCTCTGTGAGTCGCTTCTACGGCAGCGGTTCGTTATTTGCGAGGAGGCGCCACAACTCGTTGCGAAGAGGTAACATAGGCAGCGAGACTATACGCGGCGCGCATGTCACATTCCTTAATATGTGCCACGATACCATGCAAGTGGAAACTACTGGAGGGTCCAAAGCACTCACTCCGCAGGAACAGGAACAAGAACCGAGTGTTTATCACTGCGAGCTTGTCCCTTCTTGCTCGCTATGTTTCTTCTAAATAGCAATACACCTTATTTTCTTCATTCTAATTGCCACTCTACAGACATGGCATTTTCCTCCCACGTTTCCCTACTGTGGCAGGAAAATGCTGCGTCTGTAGAGTGGCAAGGAGAATGAAGAAAATAAGGTATATCGCCATTTAGAAGAAACATAGCGAGCAAGAACAAGTGACTCCTCGCCCCGCCGTGGCTGCGAGCCCAAAGGGGCCTCTTGGACTAGGCGGATAGGGCTCCCAGGATCACTGGTGTCCTAAAATAAGGACCCACCCACCCATCCCGCCCTACCCCTTCCCTTAGTCCCCTTTTCCCCTCCCTTGATTATTCAATGAAATTTTTCCATCCAACCCTTTGCGTCCCTTTCAGAGGATGCATCGTCCCAATGAGAAAGTTAAGCGTGTACATGCACGAAACATTAAAGCGCGATTCACTTGCATAAGTGCGCCTTTATACGCACTACAATATGTAACTGCAATGCAAAGTGAGCACGTATCTGCGCTACGCGGTGCGCCTGTGGCATCGCGTGGCTTCAAGCGCGCTAAACGATAGCTACGACGGACACCGGACACCGGCGACGACGGCGGACACCACCGCCACACGAAACGGCTATTGGAATGAGCCCACAATAGCTTACGATATAAAAATATTACGCTACAACTGTTCGTAAGAGAGTTGTTGGACAAGAGGCAGAGAAACGGTAAGGGATGAAAGACAGAGGATAACCAGAGTAACTGTCCGGTTAGCCAGCCTGAACTCGTGCAAGGGGAAAGGGTAGAAAAATTGAAGATCAAAGAAGGAAAGAGAAGAAGAAAATCGGTCCGCGCAAGCGTGGCCGTCCACTGCCCAACAACACTTAAAGGGACACTAAAGCGAAACAATAAATCAGTTTAGACTAATGAAGCATTGTTTGAGAACACTGCAGGCAGCCATTTAAAAAAAATGGTTTGATTATTAAATGAGAAAATGAAGGTCTAAGTATCAGTATTTGAATCTCGCGCCGAAACCCCATCGCTGGTACGTCAGCGTGACGTCAGGGATTCCAAAGTGTGTTTTCGCATTTGGGCCGTGTTGGCTGAATAAAGGTTCCCGAAAATTGACATGTTTAATATTTGGTTCCTTTAGAACACAATGTAGTCAATCTGTACCGCTATATATAATTAGTAGGCCCTAGAAGATGCCATCGAAATCAAAGACGTCACCGCCCCCAAGTGCGGGAAGTCAAGTAGGCGTCGCCACCCGTATTTCGTTCTTGCGCTTTTTCTGGCTCACCAAACGTCTTATCGTTCTAAGAGTGGTGTTTTTGGTGTTGTAGAACGGTAATTTACTGATGCAGAAGAAATCATTTTTCACTTTAGTGTCCCTTTAAGAACTGAAGGTGTTGTTAATGCCGTCCTGGATGTTCTAATGCCTCAATACCGGCATACGAAGAACGTTGTAGGCTAAGTTAAGGTTAGTAAAGGAGAAATTAAGCTTTCATGTAAGTCAGAGAATTCGATAGGCTATTGATGTTCTACATAGCGTCTCATATATGCGTATACTGTACACTACACACACCGAAAGTAATGTCTAGAGAGTTGAGTGTTTATTTTGCCAGATCTCTCGTGCTGTGTTTCTTTTTTCTTCGCTTATTTTACCAACCATTTCCTGTTCAATACGGTTTTTTACAGCCTCGCCTTCTTCACCACCGCCGTCGTATATCTCTCCACATATACTTGCGAAGGGAAGCAGGTGAAAGGGGAAAGGCACCTCTTTGCTCACTCCACTGCAGCGCCCTCAGAATGGGGCGCCTTGTTCGTGGCTGCAAAGGCCGCTGGCGCGGCCTGTATACAAGTCGGATGGACGAAGCTTGCGTTTGAAGCAACCCACACCAAGCAACGCCACATGGCCAGCGCTGAAGCTGGCACTAAAGAATGCCGCCTCAGTCTCGGCCGCCGTATCGCCCTATTTCTTCCCTGTTCAACGCTGTTTCACGCAGTTGTGCTGCGCAAAGGTTGCGTGTGAGACCTGGCTAAGGGACGTGGTTTAGGAAAGTTTCCTCGCATGCGCTCTAACGGTGCTCCGGAAGAAAAGAGTAGGGGCGAGGGCTCTGTGTTTGGCAGCGTGGTCCCATCCAGGGCACGAAACGCACATTGGATTAACTGTTTCCAGATTCCGGTAAGTGCTGCAGTTGATCTGTGTGCTCAGTGGTTTCCTGAACAACCTAAATTATTCGAACAACTATTTTTGTTGTTGTAGAGTGGACCCGGGACTCTTTTTCGGTTTTACTATATGCACACGGCAGTGTGAGTCCGCATAAGTATTCCTTGATGAGAGGTGGATTTCGCCAATGGTACTTTTCCAGCGGAACTATAATATATGAAGTCGTCGCATCGCTGCGAACTTCCTTTGACAAAGTTCTAATAGAGGTCACCAACTCCAACGCGCGAGAAGGTGTCACTGTGCTGAAATTGTCCGACGCTGCTTATTGCGGCTGAAACTTTTTTTCTCGTTGATTGCTTCATGTGCATGATGTCAATATACTAGCGAGTGCTTCACCATCAGCCACGTTTGTGACTTTACGCACTTATGTGCAGTTCACAAAAAAAAAACCTCGATAAATCTATTAGTGCTATTACCGTTTCAAAATATTGTGTGTGTCGCTAGTTATTAGTTTCTTCATGCGTGTGGGTGCTAGGCGGTGAGGAACGCATGTGGTCATATAATTTCCTATGCACTCAGTTTTGTACGAGTACTATCATCATCAACAGCTTCTTTATATCCACTGCAGAATGAAGGCCTCTCATTGCCATCTCCAATCTCTTGCGCTAACTGGTTCCAACTTACGCCTGCAAATTTTCGTATTTCATCACCTCACCTAGTTTTCTACCGTCCTCCACTGCGCTTCCTTTCTCTTGGCACCTATTCTGCAACTATAATTGTGCACCTGTTATCTACCATACGTAATGCAAGGCCTGCCCAGCTGCATTTTTTTCTCTTAATGTCAATTAGAATATAAGCTATCCCCGTTTGCTCTCCTATCCACAACGCTCTCTTCCTGTCTCTTAACGTTACGCCGAACACTTTTCGTTTTATAGCTCTTTGCGCCCTACTTCTTCTCCAGCTTCTGTGTTAACCTGCTAGTTTCTGCCCCATATGTTCGCACTGGTACAATCCAATGATTGTGGACATTTCTTTTCAGCAACAGTGGTAATCCCCCATTCAGTATTTGGTAATTCCTGCCGTATGCACTCCAACCCATTTTTATTATTTTGCAAATTTCCTTCTCATGATCAGGGTCCCCTGCGAGTAATTACAAACATACTCCTGCGCAGACTCTAGGGGCTGACTGGCGATTCGGAATTCTTGTTTCCTTGCCAGGCTATTGAATATCATCTGAACGAGTATTATAGTAGGCTATAATTACATTCATAAGTGTTACACTGCTTCAGGAGGCAGCAATATCATACGTAAGCGTCGCAAATTCCTTCAATAACAAATAACACCGGGACATGGTGACACCGAAGATTTGGTGTTGTTTTAGCGTTTGTCAAACACGTGGAAGTTGCCTTTTCTAATTAATGAAAGCTTTCAACATGATCGCAACAAAACAATTACAACAATGAAATCGTACTGGATGCAAAACTGCTAGGTGGCCGTCAAGGACATTTATGCTACAGGCAGCAACAGAAGAGGGAGAAGGAAGAGGCTCCTGTCATGCCTGCTTCGTTCGCAGTGTGTAGGATCAGTTGCTAACGCTGTAAGCGATGATTGCTGACTACTACGTTACCATGCGTTTCTCAGGAAACGTTTGCTGTCTAGACAGGTGCATCAAGCAGGCGCCTCTCGTTTTTAACTGCGGAGCTACTTAAGCTTTTAGTTCCGCCGTAAAGCGTTACTAGAAAACTCAGCCCATCTGTGTGCAGCCTCGCGTTGCCTAGCAACCACCTCCGAGAGCTCCGAGCCACGTAACCTCCTCGCACCCCACGCGCGTAGGACGGGGTCGTGACGTCACAGGCGAGTGAAAGCTCGGAACAGCCGGCGCGGCGACACACCTCTCGCCTCCTCTACTCCGTGCGTACGTGCTTTTGCCATAAGAAGGCCGAAGAAAGTCCGGACGCCCCAAGACGAAGCGGCTTACCGGAAAGAGCGCCGTACTGCCAAGCGAGAAGCGATGCATCGCCGCTGAGCTGACCCGGAACTCCGCGCAGAAGCTGCGGCTGAGAAGAGACGACACCGAGTCGAGGATACCGAGTTTCAGTCCAGGGAACGTGGGAGTCGGCGCCTGACCGCTCGACGTCGTGGAGAAAGCGATCCCGGCCTACGATTGCTCGAAAACTTCGAGCGTGAAGCCCGCCGAGACAACAACTTAGCAATCTCTAGCATAACCTCGCAAAACCTAGAAACAACTTAGCCAAGCCTACGATAACCTTTAAAAACCTAGAAACGACTTAGCCAAGCCTACCAACAACTTAGCAAGACCTAGCATAACCTCGCAAAACCCACAAACAACTTAGGCAAGCCACGTAAAAGCTAGGTGATCGCAAGCTCCGCTGTTGACTCCAGCCTTGCACAACTAGTGCAAGGCTGGAGCACGTTTTTTTTTCTTTCTTTTTTTTTCAGAATGTAACTACAGGCGTGAACTTCTGATCGAGACCAGAGTTTTTCTCTTTCTGTCTCCCTTTACCTCATCCGTCACTATAGCTCGCGCACAAAATATGCGCCGAGAGGCTCGACAAGCGTAAAGCGGTCTGATAGCGCTCAGCAACGAAGTGCCCTCGCTGTTCTAGGGGACGCTGACGTATACAGAAAAGCACTCTTGTCAAAACAAACTAGCTCGCGGCCACCAAACTTTCGCAACGCAGTTTTCCGAGTTCGGTGTATTCTCCTGGGAGGCCGGCATGGTGCGGCGGTGAAGAGGCGTCGGCTCTCTCGTCATTTATTTTTGGGCTTGCAATGTTTACCGTGTGTTAGCGCGCTGCGCGGTTAGCGTGCCACCGCTATTGGCTGATCAGACACCGGATGCGAGTCATGCTGGCAAGATTTGCATACGTCGCTGAACAGGTCAACACTTTTCGCGCGTGCTTTAACGACTTCGCCCCTCCTCCAACGGAGGCCTTTCGCACTTTCTCTCTGGCCAGAAGAGTGCCCATTTATCAGAATCAGGCTAGGCTTCGCCATTGCTAAGGATCAACGATTGCGAAAATGAGCACATTATATATGCTTAACTTAAAAAGCATGTCTGCATACGCGGTTGACATAGACGAAGAAATAAGAGTCTGCAGATCAAACATATATGTTTGAATGCGGGTGTTGTGTGTTCGGCTCGCACTGGCGGCAAGTTGTTTATTCATTCACTTTCACTTCCCTTTACCTTACCGCTTCTACATATCAATGAAAACTTTTTTTTCCCGTGTGCCTTTCTGCGCTGCCTTATTTCTTGGCTTCATGTATGTTGAAATCTGTTTGAAGCGAAAATTTAGTAAACCGGTTATCTAAGTGGTATGAAACTAAATGTGATGGGTACGATTGTGTTTATTTTCATACTATGGAACGTGTAATATCAATCTGCGCGTTGCACATGGACCAAATTTAGTGTCATGCAATGTTGATGCTTATGCTCTGTACCGTCCACTAGATACGCTGAAATGAAAACACCAAATCAGGCATTTTATACACTAATTACGTTTGATTCTCCTGCCATATTTGCGAAATAATTCGGAAGAGACTGTACTTCATTAGTTTCTCCGATTCAATATAGTGGCATCTGCACGCCGCCATTGGTTCTGCACAGTGCAGGCTTCACGCAGGATCATTTCACAGCATTTCAGGGACTCGTCACAGAGGCGGCGCACTGCTCGTGCAGGTCGCGCCATGCCGGTTAAGGGATGGCTATGATGACGATGATGATAATTGCGATTATAATAGCGATTACGACGATGATGATGATCATCATCATTGTGATGACAAAATATTTCGGACACACATTCGACCTCTAGTCGACAATAAATAATACGATTCATGCACCCACTCCATACCCCCAACTCGTCCACGACGACATTGTCTTACGTTGACTTCAACTACAGACGTTGACTCCCCTTCGAACTTTTTTGCCAACAACGTTGCCACGTTACGGCCGGAAACACTCCATTTTTAGCCAACACTGGCTAAGTGATGATGGTGACAATGACTTTCTCAAAATATTGTCTTTTTTGTCTGTATTTAAACTGTTCTAGAGACGTCTCCATTATTATTATTATTATTATTATTATTATTATTATTATTATTATTATTATTATTATTATTATTATTATTATTATTATTATTATTATTATTATTATTATTATTAAAGCCATAACTTAACCCCTTATGTGGCGAGTCACCGGACATAGTGTGAAAATACAAAAAATGCAACCCTGATTTTTTTTTAATGGTATCAAATCTCAAAATTGTGCTTTGCCTGGAAAAGCTGTTTTAACGCACCCAGATCGCTCTCTAATAAGGGCTTCAACTATCTCCCGCTCAGGACCAAAGTGGTGTGATTCCTGTGACTTTGCATAGGCCACTAAATAATCTTTCCACTGCAGTCTGCTGGCTTTTTTGGTCGCCAAGAGAGTCGCTAGAATAAGGCGCTAGGAATCCAAAAATAAAGGCAAAGTTACGGCTAACGCGGCTAAAGAAACTCGCTAAATTTAGCGGCTTTGTCACCATGGGTGCACCAACGCTGCAACCAGCCCAAACTATCATTCTTACCGAGGAGTGATTTCGAGGCGGGAAGATTCTTGGGGCGCTTCAGCTGGTGATCCGCAGAGCCCTAAAAGGTCACACGGACAGCGGCACACGCGTAAGCGAATTCGCCCCCCTTTGTCTCGAAGGCCGACAGACGGCGACCAAGCCTGTAGCGCAAATCACGACGCCACGCGATCAGGCGAGGGTGCACCATGCCACCCTTGTCCGCACCTGCGTGGACAGAGAACTTGGGGGACAAAGCGGAGGAGAAAAGACAGGAGACGAGCCGATCCACGTTGCTCATTCGCGACAAAAGGAATCGCTGCTGCTAGGGAACGAGAGGCCACTAATGGCGTTCATTGTGGCGCTGAATGCGGAGACCCTGATAGAGCAATGGGTCTTTATAGAAGCGGCTTCTTTATGCGATTACACTCGGTTCGATGGCGTGGCCTCTCCTGTCGGGAAGTGCAATATCCAGCTGGCACTGCTGCCTGGCGTTGTCCGACTGATATGCCTCCGAACACAGCAGAACAAGTGTGCGTATTGTGCGGAAGCTAGCGATTAATGCGGCCAGGCCTTGTGAATGTCATGCATTTTCTAGGTTCATTCTATACTTGATATCTTCAACAGCCCGCGGCACCGCTTCTTTGATCGGAAACCGGACGTTTTAAGTCTGGTTAACCTCCCTGCCTTCCTCTCATTTGCATCTCTCTTTTTTGTTATGGAGTATTTGCTGCTTCAAAGAGAGAGTTACAATAAGGGGTAGTAAATTAAGGCAACCCCAAACATGTAGCCAGTGACTTGCAGGATGCGAATGGCTAGACTTGGTCGTGCATGCGACCTAAACCCACAAGTGCGGCAACAGGGCCTGCCTCAAAACTGATGTACTGAAGGAACGACATTACGCCCGTCATGTTAGCTTAATCGTGAACTCGTTGTCGCTCCAGGAGCCCTATAACGTAAAACTATTCCAATCTGTCTTTATTCCAATCTGCTGACGTCAAATTTACGTCACCGTCGACGCAAGCATCGCGGACGGTGACCCGCAGCATTGCTTGAAACGACCAATGAAACGCTCTCCTCGTTTAAATGAGGTTACTTTTGTTTGCTTTCAATACGAACAACATTGCCTATCTCGGCAAGTTTCTCTTATCTAATTGGCTGACGAGATGCAAGGAGCATGCAGAAGTGGAGAGGGTGTCAGTGGGGCCGAGCTAGCGCAGTATGAGTAGATAAACAGATGCCGATGAGGGTGGTGCCGGCGTCTGCGATTGTCTCGCTTCTCTTTTCTTAGCTTCCGCGGTGACCGGTCGAAGATCATGGCGGCGTTGCAACGCAAGCTTGAAAATGTCGCTAAAACAGATCCTCAGCAGCTAAAAGTTAGCAGAGCGATGTCGCCAACGTCTCGAAAGGACTCGGCAACGTTGTACTGCCACGCAAAAATGTTTATTATGCGAAAATAAATTCATTCTCCCTGGTAGGTCCGAGTAGCCAGTGTCTAAGTGACTGGTAGGTCGACATGTCCTATTCCTATCGGAACGAGACTGCCTCTGGCAATTCTGCATAAAAACATTCAGTTTTGTTCGGCATATTAATGCAGCTTTAATGCCTACGCGTCACTCTGACGTGCTCAGTCACGCATCATTTTGACGTCGCGTGCCAGACAGGCGAAGTGTGCGCCGGCCGAGAACTTTTAACCTAGCGGAGTGCTAATGGCAAAAAGAGGCGTAGAATCGGAACTAATTATTTTTCTTTTGTTCGGCTTAATCGCGCATATTCAGTGTGTGCACGTCATTTCAGATGAGGAGGTTTCGCCGTTTTCGTGATACCTCGCGGCAGACAGATGATGTGGAGGCGGCCCGAAGAAAATTTGAGGAATCGTGGAGGGCTGATTGCCGAAATGGAATGAAAAGAGTTTGGAATAACTTTACGTTATCGTGCCCCAGCACTCTGTATTACTCAAAGCAAATAACTCTGAAACACGTCTTCTGCGTCTGTCATCCACTCTCGCTAAAGCTTGTTGCATGGAACGTTCGTGTATATTTAAAACTGCATCGCGACTCCACGCACACGCACGAGTCGACAAGACAGCGCGACATTTCAATATGCTGGATAATCTAGCGCTAATTTTACGGGATTAACGAAAATTTTCTGGCTTAGGACTCTGCCTGCCACCGCAATCACTCACTCATGTAGTGAGTTAGTTAGTCAACTATAGTTTATTGGCCAGGTTGGACTTTTGTGACATACATACTGGTTTCAACGTCAGAGAGCAACGACGGGGCTGCGACAAGATGCGTAGTGTAGTACCTCGGATTAATTTCTGGTCAACATAGACTAATCGGCGTGCAGCTAAACCTACGAGTGTCTTTGCAACCGAATCCACATCAGAATGCGAACCGCCATGGCAGGGAATCGAACCCGGGACCCCTCGCGCTGCCCAGCATAACATCACAGTCATTGAGGCAGCGTGCGCGTCCGCTGCCTCTCGGTGTATACACGGCTCGCAGGAACGAAGGCGGTCGCTCTCAGGCAGAAGCCCGCGATGCGCGAGGAGCGGGGCCGAGTGAATGCTTCAACCGGGCCGGCTTCCTTCGCGGGGACAATCTCTGTGTCCCCTCCCCTCCCTCCCCCCTCCGCGGCATCGTTGCATCGCCCCCGCTTCCGGACGGCGTGCGAGGCACGCGAGGGGCTTCATCTCCACCCGCGCCTCTTCCATATATACCGCCGCCGCTATCGCCTCGGCTTCGCTTCCGCCCATCTTTGTCTTGTAGCAGTCTGCCACTAGGCCTTTATTCGCCGTCTCTCCTCCTTAGAACCTCCTCCTCCTCCGTTACCGGCTCTCCGTGCTCCCGCTTTCGCCTTCCTGGATTTAGCGGGGCTTCGAACGCCACTGCGGTCCGTCTGTCCGCCCCCCCCCCCCCCCCCCCCCCGACGCGAAGGCGCTCTTCCCCTTCCGGTTGGATTGAACTGCGTTATCCGTTCTGGCAGCCTTCGCTTATACGCCAAATTTGATGTCAGCTTGCATCAGGCCGGACAAAGCGGGGATGACCTCGACGCGGTGGAGCCCAACGCGACGCTTTTGAACGCTGCCGCCGATTCTCCTCCCGTTAGGCGTACTTTGTCTCTCCTTCTTTCGACAGCGTTCGCTCGCCAAAGCGTTCTTTCCTACTTTCCGTTTTTTGTTATTTCTTACTTTCTTAACGTCACTTTTCTTTCATGGGGACGAGCGGCAGTATTGATCGGAAGTTTGCCGAAGTTAATCTTTTGTTTTCTTCAGCGTTGGCTAGCTGCTCCTCTCTCTTAGGTCTTTGAACGCGCCGTTTCACGCACATTTACTTCGCGTGTAAAAACTGCTAGCATGCTATATCAGCAACGAAACTTCTTGTGGGACCAAATGGAAGAACATATTCTGCAGCCAAGTGATAAACATTCCCTGCTTTTGAAGAAAGTGGTAGATAAAGAAAGGTAGGGAAGTTAATTCTGCTGACGAAAATGTCGACACATAACTAAGCTAGCGAACTTTCTTTCAATAGCTTCCGAACACTGTACGCTGTTGAAGAGAACACCTAAACGTAAGTATATACAGACCACGTACATTTGTAGCGGCTCAACATCGTCTCTTACCGCAATGAGTTTGAACATCTCGTACGTGCCGACTTCCTTTTGACGAGCGGACATCGCCAATTTTCGGTTATTGTATATTTCTGCCTCATGCTATTCCTGCCCGGTCAATAACTTCGCGTTTTGTCAAAAAGGAAGAGATCGGGAGATAATCGATACCTTATTCAAGCAGTTACTATAATTGCCAGTGACCTAGTATTGCTCTACAATTTTATTTAGAAATATAAACTTGCAGCTGTACTTGCAACAAAAAATCATGGAAATTTAGCTGATTCTGTTACTGTAAGTTGACACGTGCGCAGGGTCAACGGAGATTCCCGTCATGACGCTAACAATCATTCATGAAAAGATCGTCCTTACTTTTAGTGTCTTTAATTAGAAAGCAAGTCTGTATGTGGCTCATGAATAATTTTGTTATTTCGATTCTTCTGATGGGATGCTTAAAAGAGAGCTGGCAGTTCGTTTTTTTATTTGCTCGCTAAGTACTGCCCTTTTACCGAATTATGGTTACAATTCCGTATCTCAAAAGCAAAAGCTCAACAAGTTCGTCAAAACAATGATTCGACAATTTTTAAAAGCTTACATAACAACGGTGAATACTCTTCCAATGAAAATGACTGCGGTATCTTACGACGATGCGATGCGTTTCTGCAACAGCTTTGCATATATTTGGTACACATGATCAAAAAAAAAAATTGGTAATGTTATACAGTTGCTTTTGTGGCTCCACGTTCACAGAGGCGTTGAAAAAGTCAAACTAGTGTGTATTTCCTACGAGTATACCTCTGAGAATGGAAAGGCAAAAAAAAAAAGAACAAGAAAGGAAAACGACGAATAAAAACCCCGTCTGTTTCACATGCGGTGTTTCTATTCTCATGGACGGACACACTGGTCCTGCTTGAAACGAGAGACACCATGACAGAATCCTGCATATTCTATACGAAAAGCGGGTGGCGCGAAATTTGCATTTTGGAAAACGCCTTTCTTTTTTTTTTTTTGCCATTGTCTCCTTTCGCATGAGCGAGCAGCTCTTTAAGCACGTAGTGCTTTCTATATATATAGTAGCTAGTGATTTTTTTTTTTTTTGCTTGCCATGTTTATTTGCACGGATGAATCTTCTTTCATCGAGAAATGGCGAATAAAACCTATGCATATAACGATACGGACTTTAACTTGTGAGAGCGTAGGTTAGGGCGTGTTGGTATTCCATAACTGTTTTTAGTGCACAAAAAGGGACGAGAGACAGAGGCGAGAGACATAGCGTTGTGTCTGCGTCTTGCCTCTGTATCTCGTCCCTTTTCGTGCGCTAAGAACCTCAGTTATTTAACTTGTGCTTTTGCCTTTTGTGTCATCGTGCTGCTCCATGGGATGTTGGAAACGGGAAAACACGTACCACTTCGGCGGTGAATGCACGGTTACACAATTTTAATACTCGCATTCGGCATATACACTTCGTCTTACACGTATCATTGGCTGGTTAGATATATTACACGTGAGCTAGAAATAACCTACACGTGTTTATGTTAGACTCAATAGCACACTTACGAGACACGTACTGTTGGAGCGACGGTATGCAAATTGTACGGCTCTTTCAGTTGCACCAACATCTGATCGAAAATATGCCAGCGTCAGGCGGTTATCAAATTTTAAACACCTACGCTCGACAGTATTCTCTGTAATACTGCTTTCTAGATCATTCTTCCAGAGTTACAGTGAACAGCTCTAAGGAGATACACGCTCACTGCTTAGTTTTGGCCTTCCAAGTTCTGATCGTTATCGTGTCACGTGAGTGTGTGTGCATAATTTTGCTCCAGATTGTGCTACAGAATAGAAGTACCAGCCCTCCCAACTAGTCGTTTTCCTATTACGTCCGGTTGCGCTCTGTTCCCTCATTGATTATAAAAGCCCATGTAGTCAGGCTTGCCTCGGACTGTCGCGTGGCGCATGTTTACAAAAAAAAAAAAAAAAAAAAAAAGAGACGATAACAAATGGCTTAGTACTGCACAGCATGGCTGCACGAGTATTACACTCGTCACATACCCTACATGTGGTCTGGTCCAGCGTGTCCTTATAGCGATGAGACAGGGCCACTGAGATGAAATCTGACCAACAATGATGTCAAAAGGGAGTCATTTATGAACCCTCTTAGTCATAAGCTGATAAATACAAGCGCTTTCGCAAGGAACTCTCCTTTATATGATTGATTGCGCAAACAGTAATGCACTTATTCAAGTGAAGACGTCGTCATAGGTCGCAGCCACGCAACTCGGTCTTGGAGGCAACTGCCGCGTCATATTGCCGCCTTATATGTATCATGGGCTATTAAACGGTCTACACATTAAAGGGACACTAAAGAGAAAAATTATTTTTTCTGTTTTAGTAAATAACCCTTCCACGATTGAAACACTTTGGTATATAGGCCAGAAACGGGACAAAAGTAAAGGCGGGTGGCAACGCCATCTTCTTCCCACACATCCCGCCATGACGTCATGAATTCTAGCGGTGTCTCCTAGGGCTCAGGTAATTATTTAGCGTTAGAAATAGACTACATTGTGTTCTAAAGGAGACAAAGACTGCATGCGTCAAGTTTTGGAACTTGTACTGAGCCAACGTCGCCAAAGTGCGAAAAACTACTTTGAAATCCATGACGTCACACTAACGTATCGGCGCGCGGTGTTGGCGCAAAATTCAAAGGATAAAACCTTGACCTTCATCTTCTCTTTTATTAATGAACGTATCATCACGAAATTGTCGAGAAGAGTTGTCAAACACTACTTCGTCACTTTAAACTGACTTATTATTTCGCTTTGGTGTACTGGTAAATGTAAATAACTTATATGTCCGCTTATAGTCAATGACACAGTGACATGACACGCGTACTGTTGGAGCGACGTTACACAAATAGCAAAGAGAGAGAGAGAGAGACGAAGAGGGAGAGGTAGGGAGGTTAACCAAGGACGCGCCCGGTTGGCTACCTTACACTTGGGGAGGGGGAAATGGGAAGGACAGAAGGACAGAGAAAAAAATAATAGAGTAAGTCGCAGAGGCATCTTCGCTGTCACAAGCATTCGTACAATCCAGTATCCTTCACGAAGTGCAGAAGGGTATTTGTGACCTTTTTGATGCAAGAACGCCGCCCGCTACCGCTCTGTAGTGTACGCAGTTTGTTCGTGCTCGTCTCTATTTCTCTCTCCCCCCTCTTCCCTCTCTTTCTCTTTTTATCCCCCTTCATTCTTCCCTCCGTGCAGGGGAGCCAACCGGAGCTACCTCTGGTTAACCTCCCTTCCTTTCTATGCATCTTTTTCCCTCTCTCTCTCTCTTTTGATGCAAGACTGACCAAATAGCAAAACTCTTTAGGTTACCCCTACACTTGTTAAAACATGATTCTACGTAGGCGTTGATCAAACCTAATGCACCTATGCTCCACAGTAATGCTCCTAATATTGCCTTCTATAACATTCTTAGAGACTTCCACTAAAGGTATCTAGAAGGTTCACGCTCACTGCTTAAACTATGGGGCCCACAATAACCGAGTGTGTTACCACGGTTTCTTACAACGCCAAGCTGGCCCGCTTCGTTATGAACTTTAACCACTTTGCCGTTCACCGTGGCACATTTTCGCCGCCATCGAATACTCCAGCGTCCTCGGATTTTCTCGAGTGTGCGTGTATAAATGCTTGCCTCAGAAATGAGCACGGCTTCCCTGGGCCAACCGTCGAGGGTGGCGTTCCGCCGCGCTGCCACTGCAGATTCGTTAACAGGCACGTTCGGCTAATAAAATTTGGCTTGGGAAACGCCGACTGGCTGTCACTGCGCAAGTACTGTCAAGCTCCAAGACTGACAATACTGATCAAGCGAGTACGATGGGCGAGTTGGTTACAAGTAATATGGAACATGACTTTGCAGGGCAAATTAAGCGGGTAAGAGAGATACAGAGGACAAGCACCAATCTTGAAATGTTTTTCTTTTTTTTTTACTGCACAACGATAACTTAACCAGGAATGGCTTAGCGGAGCCTATACGTATAGAGGGCGCTACTGCAGTGCAGCCAGCTTAGGCGCCCCCTTCATTAAATAGTGATGGCTGTTACTCCGAATTGCTGAGCCCACACAATCTTAAGACTAACGAGCAATGGTTTATACACACATCAATAACATAACCCACCCACCCAACACCCCCCGAGGAGAAATCAGACAACCCCTCAACATATATATATATATATATATATATATATATTTTCTTTCTGAAAGTCCCCCCCTCCCCTACGTTCTCACTCTCCCCATACCCCCTTTTTTCTCCTGCGCAAGAGGCATTGTCTGGTGCCGAACGAGTAAAAACAGACATAAGGACAGACGAAAAATTTCACAGAATCAGCTGTACTTTAGGTCTACGTAATGCAAAACATTGAATAATGCAACTGTAGTAAAGCAAACAGTTATGTAGAGATTATATGCTGTAGTGTTTATACTTATAATAAGTAAGCCATAATGTTTTAATGCCAAGATATAAGATTGAAAGCAAACTAAAAACCACTGGCCTATACCTAGTGGCCCCAGCGCACATAGCCAGTGGCGAATCCACTACTGGCATTACACCGTGACAAAAGCAGTCAGTGGCCATCGGGGTGTGCATTGTAAGAAATGTGGCTGGCGTCTTGAATTACAAAAAGTATAGATAGATAGATAGATAGATAGATAGATAGATAAATAGATAGATAGATAGATAGATAGATAGATAGATAGATAGATAGATAGATAGATAGATAGATAGATAGATAGATAGATAGATAGATAGATAGATAGATAGACAGACAGACAGACAGACAGACAGACAGATAGATAGATAGATAGATAGATAGATAGATAGATAGATAGATAGATAGATAGAGATAGATAGAGATAGATAGATAGATAGATAGATAGATAGATAGATAGATAGATAGATAGATAGATAGATAGATAGATAGATAGATAGATAGATAGATAGATAGATAGATAGATAGATAGATAGACAGTACATTCATATGGGTACGGATTACCAGCGAAGCTGTTTAGGCTGCATACATGGTCTGCATACATTATAAAATCATGTTTTTTTTTTTTCATGCGGCACCGTACTACACCAACACAAGCGTCACCGCGGTCACCGCACCTACCGTGCATCTGCCGCAACCGCTGCTGCAGCCGCGCCGGCATCTCTGACGGGCGTGACGTTATAACCACGGAAGCGCAGGCCACGTGCAGAGGCGCCGTCACCCCCACTGTTTCCCCCTCACCTCTACCTGCCTCCATTCCTGCCCACGCGCTGTGTCCCCGATACTGGTATAAGCCGCCCAGGGTACCCAGCCTGGGAACGCAAGCGGCAGATGCATACCGGGGCTAGGGGTAAATAGTTCCAGTGTACAAAAAAAAAAAAAAACAGGAAAGAGAGAGAGAGAGAAAAGAGAATGAGAGATAGAACGCTGCATAAACGCCTGCAAACAAAAATGACAAAACCCTACCAATCAAGTCTATGGACTAAGAAGGTAGTCCGTGTTCGCTTTCTCTTTACAGGAGAACCAGTGACGACTGCGTATTGCATGTATTTTCTATGTTTATTTACAAGGAGAAGGGAGGAGAGAAAGGATGAAGAGCTCCTGAAAAGATGCTGCTTCCTATCCCAGCGAATGGAAGAGTGTCATGAACATAAACGGACCGTGGTTGTACATGGGATATCCATCCCACACCACCATGGATTACAAGAATTACGTATTCGCAAGCTTATTTTGTGGATCAGTGTATGATCAGGGCAGATAAGCTCTCTCATTCAAGTAATATTACTCAAGGCGCTTTCTTGGCAGGAGAAAACAAAAGAAAGAAAAGGAAACGCAAGCTTTCTGGCGTGATATTTTCGCGTTTCGCTAGTTAACGCATATTACGAATAATTGCAGAGGAATGCTTTACATTTTTGGGTGAGCACATATTGGCAGCAATCAGGCTTAAGAAGTACCGTTACAAAAGACTTTCCTAGTAAAGTGTGAGCTAAATGTGGCAACCGGATACGGGATAACCCTTTATTTAACAAAGACGGAAGCGTTTTAGGAACTCTTTTTATTCTTCCCACTAAAGATTAAAGCGACAATACCGTCTTTAATCGCCTTAGACCACCACTCAGTGTGAATGACGCGAGTAATTAAAACTTTCTTTGGAGTTCGATAATGATCCTCGACTTCGTGAACTTCAGGGACACCTCAATTAAACTGCCCCCGGCGATAATTTTCGCAATTCAAGCCCCTCTGCCTACACGTAAACCTTAAAGGGCGCGAGTCGCTGGCGCTAATCCTTTTAATCCACTCATTGGAGTTTCTCATTCTTGTTCGAAAGGATAGACGACAAACTATACATACTAGAGGAGAGAATAAAAGGTGATGGCGTAATCCTCTTAGCAATCCCCTAAGCGACACGCTTCAGAAATTTGCTGAGCTATGCTCCGTTTGTTTAGAAGCACGGTGCTTTGCAGTCGATGGTAATCTTTTCTTTCTTTTTTCTTTTTTCGTTACTGTTTTCCTAGCTTCGCGCATAAAACATAGCCGGCTGAAGCTTTAGAGAGGGACAAGCTTCGGCTTTCTTCTCGACCTTAAAGCGTCCTCCTCATTTAGGCGCCTGGTGCTTAGACACCGCGCCTAATTTTACGTTCAGCTCGCGAATGCTTTTGAGCGCTGCCTCAAATCCTTCCTTTTGAGTTGTCGGAGCACAGTAGAGGTCATCACTGTATTTCGCGAACAATCTGACGCGGGCTAGGACGTGGACTTCTGTTAAGAGCGAAAAATAAAGCTTTTTTGTGTTTCTATGAGATCTCGATTTGTTCTTGTCACTCCGAATTAAAAGGCATTAAAGGGACACGAAGGAGCAAGACTAAGTCAATATAAAATTAAGGCGCTTCCTTTTTCGAATTCAGTCGGCGGAAAGGCGTAATTGCTCGAAGAGGAAATGAAGGCCGAAGCTTTCTTTTTTTTTTTTATTTCGCGCCTTAACAGGAGCACCACGACGTCAGAATGACGTCACAAAAGATTACAGCACATTCGCGCGTTTTGGCTGTTTGTGGACAGAAACACTTTTCCGAACTCGCTAGGTTGAGTGTTTTGTTCGCAAGGTTGAGTGTAGAATGCTCAGAAACTTCTGTTAGATCTGTCAAGGAGTTATATATACTCACTAACGCAATCAGCAAAAATTGATGATGTCACATTGGGTCAGCGCGAGAATTCGAAATGTGGCTTCGCCATGTGCCTTTCGCTTTTCCATTTTTTCTGCGTTAGAGAGAGCTGCGATTACGGTTAGATTCAGTGACCTTATTCAAGTTTCGAACGCCAAAAGTGCTCTTAAGAGCATATACCTGCAGCCAATCGGGATTTCGGACACATATATTGAGCGAAGGTTGTAGGCCAATGATAACGGCGCTTACAAACGAAAAACTTTGTGAATTCGACCCCACTTTTTTCGACCCCTCATTGTAATCAGCCAATTCAGTTGAACTTATTTTCCTTGCCTACGATACTGAAGTGTGTTTTCACAGAAACTACTATTCAGTTGCACTTGCTCAGCTGCGGCAAATAAAGCGTGGGTAAGCGTTGCCGCAGTGATGCGTATAAGAAGAAGGACACGACAGGAGACCACGAGATTACTTCGGATATGCTACTGCACAGCGCAGGTTATTTTCAGATAACGAACATTTGAAGTGTAGAGGGTACGATGATCTTGAGCGCTATAGAACGAATTAATTTGCGGTATGCAGAAGGCTTCTTTACTTTAATCGTATAGTACTGGAGTACACAATCCAAGCGGTGTTTCTAGATCCCTATCTAATATGCTTATCTAACAAGCCATGCTTTACTCTGTTGCACGGCCTATGCTCGTCCCACTCGTCGAAGTCTGCAGCCAGAGCTGTCACGCAGAAGACAAGCACAGGGGCGGTGGTTGACATGGCCTCTGATGTTGCGAGTGTGCTTCCATTATCGGAAGTTATATCTCGCCTGTCCTTCGTTTTCTACCATCAGATAGCAGTCGAGATGGAATATACCGGGCACGCCTGGAAAGCAACGCAAAGGGGGCATGTTTCCGTGCCGCTCCCAAGTGGAGGTTGGAACGCGATAAAGTAACGAGATTGCGCTGAAACAATACGTGTTCTACTGCTCTCCTGTGTTTGAATCAGAAAAATTATTTTTCTGTGTCATTTGTGGCTCATACATAGCTGGACCAAGAAGCCTTCATGCGCAAGCATCCTTTGGCGAGTGCACCAGCAAAATCTTTGCGTCCCGTGACGCTTAATATTTGCAAAATTAATGTATAGTTGGTCAAGTTAAGTCATGTAATCATTATAATACTGTAATAGTACATCACTGGTAGCGTTACAAAAAAAGAAGAAAAGAAATACTGACCAGGATTCGAACCATGGACCGCAGCGTGGCAGGTTTGTGGGAGCCTCACACGCAAATGGTTACATCGTGGTTGCTGTGTCAAGGTCGTGACATAAAATGAAATAAAAACAGGAAAATAAGAAAAAAAATAGCGTGGTGTGGCAAAAACGAGAAAAAAAAGTTAACCAGTTGGGACGGCGTTTCGGTTCAGTTGATACGATATAACTGCAAAATAAATGCATAATTGATCAAGTGAATACATGTTATTGTTGTAATAATGTAATAGTACTTGTTTTGCAGTGATCGGTGGACATGCATAAGCTAGCTAATTAAGTAAGCAAAAGCGAAGTAGCAGCCAAGCCAAAGAATGCTTACGCCCATTAGCAGACAATTTCTGTAGCATTTTTTTCCGACAATATTTACAACATTAGGAGAGAGAATAAGAACTGGCGTTTTCTTTCGCTGGAACAAGACGGGGAAACTTCTTTACTAATAAAGAAGAGAAGCGCATAGACAGCGCCAGCCGTATCAACCACGCTTGCTGTCCGACAACTACGCCGGCGTAATCATCATCATCATCCCCATCATCATCACCGCCGTCACCATCATCCTCTTCATCATCATCAACCTTTTTTATATCCCCTGCAGGACGAAGGCCTCTCCCTGCTATCTCCAATTACCCTTGTCCTGCGCCAATCGATTCCAGCTAGCGCCTGCGAATTAATTTCATCACCCCACCTAGACTTCCGTCGTCCTCGACGGCGCTTCCCTTCTCTTGGCACCCATTCTGGAACCCTAATGGTCAATTAGAATTATGCCAATTGGAATATTGTCAATTAGAATATTGTCTATACCTGTTTGCCCTTTGATCCGAACCGCTCTTTTCCTGTCTCTTAACTTTACGCCTAACATTCTTCGTTCCATCGCTCTTTGCGTGGTCCTTAACTTGTTTTCTAGCTTCTTTGTCAGTCTCCAAGTCTCTGCCCCATATGTCAGCAGCGGTAGAATGCATTGATTGTACACCTTTCTTTTTAATGATAATGGTAAGCATCCAGTCAGGATCTGGCAATGTCTGCCGAATGCGCTCCAACCCATTTTTATACTTCTGTAAGTTTCCTTCTCATGATCAGGGTCCCCTGTGAGTAATTGACTAAACGTACCCCTTCACAGAATCTGGAGGCTGACTGGCAATCCTGAACTCTTGTTTCCTTGTCTGGCTATTGATCATTATCTGTGTCTTCTGTATATTAATCTACAACCCCACTCTTATATGCTCTCTGTTAAGGTCCTAAATCATTTGTCGTATTGACCGGCGTAATCACCAGTGCTTTTACGTCAGTCTGAGACGCTCTGGCTCTAAGCTGTTTGTTGTGTTTCGCTTGGGCGCTTGTTGCCTGCTACGTACACAGCTTTACTAGAACCAGAACTTTTCCACTGCGACTTCAGTTGTGAAAGCCATTGCCGCACGAACACAGAGGGTGCTTCCTTCACTTTCCTTGTGTTCGAGGAGCGCGCACCTTTGAGTCTTCCGCAAGCTAAGCATAGCACGACTCGTAGCGGAGAAAAAGCAGATGGCATTGTCTTCTGCAACGCTCGGTTGCTCCTTGTCTCTGCACTGCTCTTCTCTGCTCCGGGGTTCGTCTTTCTCGTTTGATATCGCGCCTCGCGTGAGAGACGTGCCGGGAAAAAGAGCCTCCCTTTCGTCTTCTCCTTCAGATTTATTGAGGCGGCCACGCCGCCGAGACTGGCCCTATTTCCGCGTTGTAATTGGCGCTGTCTTCTCGTGTGTCCTTGCTCCCTCTATTTTCATTATTGTTAGTTTTTTTTTGATCGCGGTGTCGCTCCTTCCCGAGAACCCCTTTCGCTTCGGGTGCCATCCCAAAGGAGGACGGCCGAGTTCTCCTTTCTTCGTCGCTTTCTCTTCCCATAGCTCTCACGGAAAGTGGGAAAATAACGTGCAATTCGGCGTCGGCCCTAAGGAGCCGCTCTCTTATGACGTCTTTTCTTGCTTCGTCATTTTGCGCTCTTGGGACGTCTGTTTTTGGTTAGTCATTTCGCTCTCTTATGACGGCTGTTATTGCTTCGTCATTTCGCTCCGCTTCGCCGAGAGCCGTGCTCTTTTGTTCCTCTGCAGCATACTGTTTTTATTTGTCTTCTCGTTGCTGTCGATGCTTATTTTGCCTTTTGCTGTCTGATTCCTTCGTCGTGTTGAGAGAAACGGGCAAAAGGGGAGAGACGGAGAGGCCGACCGGACGCACATCCACTTTTGCTGCCCTATAAAAGGGAAGCAGAAGGGTGTAAGGGGATAGAAAAAACACATATAAAGGAGGGGAAGAGAATGGCGGTGAATTGGGGCAACAAAACGACCTTGCTGTGTGCGACTGCGAGCGCCACATCGTCCTTGCATCGTTTTCCCTCTCTTTCCTGTTTCCGTAACCTCCATTTCCTTTGCTCCTTTCACGCTCGGATGTTGTAGGAGGACTCGAGAGTGTAGACGCTCTATTGTGAATGTAGCGTGCATTTAATATTGCAGTGGCTGTGTCTAGTTGGTGTACCACTTAGGGAGCATGAGGAAAATAGGGATCCAGGTGTGAACAGATCGGAAGCCGCATTGTTTCAGCTACTCCACTTCACTTATGGAGAATATGGGAACGTGACCCGCCGCGGTACAGTAGTGGCTATGGCACTGCGTCGCTGAGCTCGAAGTCGCTGGTTCGATCGCGGCCACAGCGGCCGCATTTCGACGAAGGCTAAATGTAAAAACGCTCCCGTACTTAGATTTAGGTACACGTTAAAGAACCCCGGGTTGTCGAAATTGATCCGAAGTCCCCCACTACGGTGTGCCTCATATTCAGAAAGTGGTTTTGGCACGTAAAACCCAATAAAAAAATATCAAATCGAGCTTTTTTGAACGTAGATCCCCATAACGTTATTGTAATTTTTAATATAGGAGAACACTGATCACCTATTGTGCCGCTATCCTCAATTCGAAGCACAAAGACAATCTATGTCCAACGCATTCAGGAAACTAGATCATCGTTCTGTGAGTAAACAGACAATACTAGAACACCGTCCCCACCGACAATAAGCTCAGGAGGCAGTGAAGGCACTTTTGTGATTTTTATGAGCGTCTGGTTTGTACGAGCGTTTTTAACTTTGTAGAACTGTCCGTTTATGTCTCTAAATCCCACTTTCTCTCTACCTTCTTTCTCTTCCCCTTCTACCTTTCCGCCAGCGTAGGGTAGCTAACCGGGCTCTTGACTGGTTAACATCCCTGCCTTCCTTACATCCCCCTCTCTCTCTTTATATATGAACATGCGCAAAAATTGCATCATGAAGATAAATTGACTCTTTAGAAATCGGCCACTAAGCACTAAATCGATGCTTGGAAGTAGAAAAGTTAATAAACGAGTAATTGTAGAAACACCATGACAACAAATGCGAGGCTCATTGTACATAGACGCATCCCCTAACTTTTAACCCTTGTCCCTACTACTAATAAAGTATTTCACAGTACTAAAGCTTCTGCTTTCAGAGCATGTTACAAGCAATGTTTGTAGTAGTGTCACGATTGAAAATAAGTCATTATCTGTACTGCTCTCAATATGTACAGTGTAGCCGCGACTTAGTTCTGCCTATAGGGGACAGTCACACAATTTGTGAACAGCGTTGTTAGCGTAGTCTGCGTGCTGCTTATAGTAAACGTACAAGAATAGTCGTTAGCGGTGACGCCAAACGCGTTGAGCCGGATGGAAGTGTTAGTAGAGAATCCTTCGCGTGTTAACGAAACATACTGAGAAGTCTCACTGCACTGAATGGCTGAATCGTGTTATCTGCTGCGCCTAAGAGCGTCGGTATCAAGATGATGATTACGAGCCATACTTCGGGCCCTTTTTGAAGAAGAGATGAGTTACGTAACACAATAATCTCTTTAGCCCATTATGATCGGTCACTGCGCCACCGCAAGATGCCACCTCCGGCCTTTATCCTCCCTGCTCCATATCCATATCCGTATGTTAAATACCCTTGCCTGCTATGAATGAAATGAGCTGCATACTGCACGCTCATACCACCGCCGTCAGATACGTGCCGGCTACGCAGCCCGGTACGACACTGTTCCTCAGAGAGCAGGAAGCGAGTAGAGATAGGCGATGCTGTGCACTATCCTGCGTGGTGTAACCCGAACGACAGCCCAGACGTGGGCAGATGGTCGGACTGCTATGGGAAACGCGACTTCGGTCATCGTGTGCGGGAAAAGCAACGCAGTGACCGCTGATGGAGGACGCGAATTGTGCCCGGTCCGTGGCGAAGCGCGATTTTCGTCGGGCTGTCACTATAGTGCATAGAGGCGAAGGCGACGGTGCTGCCAGAGCCGCGGGTGCAGGGCACAAACACGGCGTGTGCTCGACGAGTCCCGCCGAAGGCCTGAGCCGCGAACAATGCGGCCTGACGAGGCGTGAAAAGGGAACGGCATCCTTCAGGAGAGAACACCGGCCTGTTTCTCTTTACCTTACTTTCTTGCTCTTCTTTTTTTTTTGATGCTGTTGTTTTTTGTATGTGTGTGTGGTGGTTCCTGAATCCAGAACTGACAGGCTGATGGGGGCTCCGCCGGGAGGCGAGACGTTATTTTTTTCTTTCCTGTGTGTGGCACCCACTAAGGGGCGACGAAGATGAAAATGTGCGAGAAGAAAAAAAACATCAAGGCAAAACAAAAGAACAAAATATAAAGAAGAAATTTAGCAGAGACGACAGAGGAAGCGGCATCAACAGAGTACGGATCCTAACAGGGGTTGTGTCGCAGGCCTGTGCATGGGAAGCTAGTCATGGTACACTCTGAGAGGATTTAGAATGTCACAGGCTCGCTTACCCGTTGGTATGCGCGGAAAGTATTTCCTTGTTTTACGAGTAGGGCTCGCTTTCGTTTGATTTATTTGCGGATGACCCCCTCTGCGACGATCAGCCTCGTGCTCATCGGTCCGTGGTGTCCAGTTTTGGTCGCCGTAGCAGTTTACTGCACTGAAAGAAGTTTCTCTTGTTCCTTCCTTCTATAGGTTTGTGTAGTAACTACTTGAATAAAGGGAAAGAAAGTCTCACTAACACGTCATAAGGCACCGCAGTTATATTGGTTCCGAACAATAACTGCGTCACTGATTCAAATGCGTATGGAGAATCTCAGAGAAACCAGAGTTGGGCGTCGACCGTGGCCACTGCCTGTGGATTAATGCTGCGACTCTTGCAATTTTCTGCTTTGAATGCTGAAATTTCGGGCGTAGCAAACAGTACGAGCTGAAGTACTAGTTAGCAACTGAACAGGGTTTCTACAATAAACATTTATAGATTCAAAAACAATGAACGCGCGATTTCGCTTTAATTCGTTACAGAAATCATTCCGCATCTTTGCTTCCTGAATTGATAATTAAAAGATGAATTAATTAAAATAGAAGCTGGAGCGAGAGCCATTATATTGTGTTTGATATAGTGCAAGCATTGCAGCCGCGGTAATTCGAAGCCGTGCAAAGTTCCGCTGCTTACGCGCCACATGATTAATCTTAGCTTAGTTAATCTGTAACCGTACCACTTAGTCAGCACCCACCAGCACCGACCGAAAATGGGAAGGCAAGGAGGGCACTTCGACGACGCTCTCCCAGAGGGAACGCGCGAATGTCCTTCGCAGCTAATGATTCAACGCCATCGAAGGCAGGTGTTCTTGTTAATCATAATTTAGATTGATGAACGTGCTGCAATTAATTACCGCCGTTCCGATTAATCCTCATCGAAAGCTGCCAGACAGGGGGACGAGTCTGGAATCAGCTGCTTGGACTACAGGTTTCTCGGCAAAGCAAATCAGGATTTTCTTAGGAGTCGTTGAAGGTTTCACGACATTATATATATATATATATATATATATGAGCGCAGATATAGATGAGTTACAGTAATTTTCGCTGAGGACGTTAGTCTGAGAGTTCGTAACCTTAGGCCAGTTCGTTTTCGTGGTCATTTATGTATAGCTTCAAGTGCGCTGCGAACCGCGTACTTAATGTTGTGTCGACAGTACCCGAATACAGGAAAGAAACACTGGGTTATGCCGGACGAACGCGCGTTTTTAAGCGTTTTCCACAAGAACAGAAACGCTATGCTCTTAGCTTGTTTACCAATGTCTGTTCTTTTTTATTTTATTCATCGATATAAATGTACTCGTCCATAGGCATTAGAATAGTGAACTGGCTGAGGCCTTGTCTTGAAAGACAAGGCCTCAGCCACTTAGCAGGAAAGTGCGCGTTAGTCCCTTCACTAAATACAAAAATCAAAGACGGGATACCCGGCGTCCACCAATGGCCAACCGATATTGTACAAAAATAAAGAAATGCAATCAATTTTCAGTTATCATTGCCAACCGCGATCTCTCCTGGAACCTGCATGCGACTTACCTGAGGAAGAGACTCATCTCTATCGATCCCTTCATCAATGTCATCGGTGAAAGAATGTGGGGACCATTGGTGCGTTCAGTGCTCCGACTATATACAGGGTTTTATGGATTTGTTATGTTATAGCAATTCGTTGCCATCGAACATCCGGCAATCAACACAGAGTGCTTTAGAGCATGCGAGCGCATGCATTTATAACCTGTTTGGTATGTGCAGTAAATAAATAAATGTTTAGAAGTAATAAATATGTGGCGGCAATGTGCATAACGGCTCGCAATCCTTTCCAGTACAATATAGCTGTCATATTTTGACATATCGACTGTAATTCCATCTTCTCCTGTTAATTTACCGCGGAACAAAGAACGTGGAACAACAACGCAATGGAACGAAAAATCTTACGCGTAACGTTAAGAGACGGAAAGAGAGCGGTGTGCATAAGAGAGCAAGCGGCGACAGCCAATATTCTAGTTGACATTAGGAGAAAAAAAATAGAACTGAGAAAGCCATGTGATGCGTAGGGCAGATAACCGGTTGGCTATTAGTGTTACAGAGTGGGTTCCAAGGAAGGGAAGCGCAGTCGAGGGCTGCACACAATTAGGTGGGGTGATCAAATAAGGAAATTTTCAGGCAGAAGCTGGAATCAGCTAGCGCAAGACAGGGGTAACTGGAGATCGCTGGGAGAGGCCTTCGTCCTGCAGTGGGCGTAAAAAGAAGAAGAAGAAAGATTATGATGATGATGATGAAGAAGAAGAAGAAGAAGAAGAAGAAGATGACGATGATGATGATGATGATGATGATGGTGGTGGTGGTGGTGGTGGTGGTGGTGGGTCGCCCAATAATACACTTCCCAGGCACCTTCAATTTTCGTTTTTTTTTTTGTTTCGTTTATCTGGTTCCTTAAACAATCTTGTTGAACTTAAACTGTAGAAATCATCAGCGCACAATAATATACCTAATTAATTCGTTAAGCGCTACAATGGATGTGTTGTAGAATTCTTAGTTCAGATTTCCAGAGCATCGATAGCCACGGTGTTAAGATCGGCCTGCAGGGGTACTGCTCTGCAAAGCCATCTCAGCCCGCTGCAGGTGCTGCGATCGATCCGCGGTGGTGGCGTCCTTCAGAGAACCAGCGTGGAGGACAGCGCTAACCGATCATAAACTCCCTTCGGAGAACTGGAGACTACGGCAGCAGGGCTGGCCACGTTTGGCGCCGTGTGTATTGTTGGTTAATTTGCCGGATCTTCATGGTCTCTCTGCAGCAAGAAGAGCAACCCTATCAAAAGGGTGCTTTGCGGTACCTAGACCCCAGGATTCGTCACGGTCTGCATACACTCGTGGCTACTACAGGAGAAAGGCAGCTCTGGAATTTAGAGGCGCCGGACAAGGGACAACCGGCGGCCACGCTGCGGGGGTCCAACGCGCCTTTCAGGACTCAAGATAATGGGCAAGGGGTGGGTCGACTGCGTTGACGTTTGACGCTGCGAATCGGCAGTGAAAGCTGTGCGTACGTGCGTGTGTAAAACCCCTCCCCCCTTCCCTCAAAAGGGGGCCGGCTGCGATGACGTCGAACGTTTTTGCCTCACCTAGGAATCTAGGGAACACAAGGTCTTTATAAGCGGTTGTTGACGGCTGCTGCTCGTTAGCGTGCTCGTCAATGTACTCGTGCTCGTACTCGTGAGCTGTGTGCTCGTAAGCTGTGTGCTGTATGCTCGTCTTGCGTGCTCCATTTGGGAGCCACGCTAGACTGTCGATGTATCTCTTGTTTAAAATGTAAATACTGTAAATAAATCCTGCACGCCTAAGTCCCGACGAAGAGTCAAGGTCCTCCCTACAACTACGACCGCTAAATCCTAATAACGGGTAGATTGTACAGCAACATAAAAAACTCTCGGTACAGCCTTCTGTTGCTCGATACGTGCTACATAAAAGTGTTTTTCCAAACGGTAAAAAAGCCCGCGAATACACGCAATATTGACGCGCGACAGGCCGCTCGAGGCACTTTGCCTGTATTTTGCGGGCTTCTTTCAGGCTCGGAAAAACACTTTTACGTAGCACGTATCGAGCAACAGAAAGCTGTATCGGGAGTTTTTCATGTCGGTCTACAATTTTGTCAATGGCCCTTCTTTATCTAATTATAATGTTTTAGACGTTGATTAAGTAATTCAGATTAATTACCTAATTAGTCGTAATGAATATAATAATCTGAGTATCTCCAAGTGTCGGCAATCAACATTACCTTGCTTCTGTCTAGCTACGTGGCATTTGCATATACTTAATGTTTGGCTCAAATCACGCGGGACACCCTGTTTATCAATGATACCGCCGTAACTATCAACCCTTAGGTTGAACTACGTCTTTTTGCAGATCACTGTCCAATGTTCTGTCGAGTAACAAGCCTCAGCAAACAACTGGTATTGAATGAATCCTTGCAGATCTTTAATGGTTGTTGTGACTCAAGGGACATGCAAATTAATTTTGCAAAGTTTGCTTGCATGACTGTATCAAATAAGAAATTGCCCTCACTTTTTTCACATGCTATTGGCGGTGACATGTTACGACGTACAAAAAGAAAAAAGGTAATACCGTGGTTTAACAATAACAAGTGATTTAAAATGGAACCGCCCTGTAGCAGGCGTTTCTGTACTCGTGCAGAGAAAGCTTGGCTTGTTAAAAAGAAAATTTGAGTACGCCAGCTCCGACGTAACACTATATGCATATTTGGCAACAGTTCGCCCTAGACTGGAGTACGCGTGTATGGTTTGGGTTCCTCACCAGCAAGTGCTTGTCGATAATTTGTAGAGAGCAGACCGTCTTGCGGTGAGGTTCGTCTTTTTCTGTTACTACCAGACGCCATCTGTTACAGAGTTACTCAATAGAGTGAACGCCTTCTGACTCGTGCGCCGTGTAGATAAGTTGCTACGCTAAAATTTCTGCTTCGGTTGTATACGAGAAACCTAAACGTGGATCCCCGGCCTTATTTGCAACCTCCCGACAGAGTATCACCCCAGATAAACCGTTCTTATGCCTTAATGCCTTATCAATGCACAGTTAAAATCTCTAAGCATTTTTTCTTAGCAAAAACAATTGCTAATTGGAATAAACTTAATTCAGGGTTTTTTTGGAACTGCTGATTCTGTTTATTCTTTGCAAAAAAAAAAATGGAAGTGTTGTTTCACTGAGTTTTGAAGGTAAATGCATATTGTACTTTCTGAACAAACTGTCACTACGAATAATTCTTTGTGTGCATGCTATTCTTCTTAGTTTGTATCTTCACCCTGGAAAGCCAGAAAATGGCTCAAAGTATGGACAAATAAATAAAGTAAATTAATGTTTTAGTGGGTATCTAGGTTAAAGGTTAAACTGCCTTACAAGGCCTCGACGCCACCCCCGTTTACAGATACACACAAAACATAGGTCGCATTCTACATTATCACATACGCCAGTTTGCGCTGACCACCAAACACAAAACCATCAAAGGCAATCAACAAAAATTAGAAGCACAAAATCTTGACACAAAAACACAAATTGCAGTCGCACGTCTTAATAGACCTTACTGCATCAATAAACAAGTAGTAAGTATCAAAGCATATTATGAATAAGGGTAACGCTTCCACCGTCGATGCATAAATAAACATTTGGAGGATGCTTAAGCTTCGCCTTTAATAGTGGAACGCAATAGCAGTTAAAGATCCCCGACTGCTTCACACGCTTCCCGGCGACTGGAGCTTATGTAACCATAATGTTTACTGGGAAACGCTGGCGGCGAACGCTATGCACGAAGGCGAGCTTTCTGATAGAAACGCGGTCTCTTGCGTGGGCCGCGATGCGGCGGAAGCGAGCGCCATCTGGAGGTGTTGCAAGAAACCGGGCGCGTCGATTTATGGCTTTCGATATTTGCGCGTGCCGGCGCGCGCAAATCTCGGAGGCCACAGCCGCTCTATGATTGGTAGACACGCTGGAAAAGGGGTTTGCGTTTTGAGTTTCCTCCGAGCCGAATTAGGTTTTCTTGCATATCCAAATTACAATCCGACGCTATCATGTCTGTAGGTTGTGAGTAAGTTGTACCTTACAATTTTTCTGGGGTATTCTACCTTGAGAAAGTCAGTAACTTCCTCGCGCTACGTGGAGGGTCTGCGGGGTTGGGTACGCGTGGTTACGACAATGCTGCCGTACCTGTGTGTAGCACTTCTGGCGTTGACGCAAGAGTGCTTTGTGGAAATTCCGGAAAAACGTAGTGCCAAGATAGAGGCTTTTTACGCTCAATATGATTACGTGCTGACACGTTTGTCTCCTAACGCTCCGACAAGAGCTCTTGTGGTGCACGTACAGTGCTCACGGAATGAAACGCGTCAATTTAGGGCTAACTAATGCCCATAGTTTCGTGTCCACCGGTTGCAGTTCGTGTGACATCGACGTAACTTTAGTGCGTACACTTAGAGCGGAGTCCTAGTCACCTTTGGTGACCAGATTCATAGCGACATGACATGGTACTCTCGAGTTCTCTGCACATATGCTGGGTTCTACCAAATACTCGCTGTCGCGTTTCATTCCGTGAGCACTGTACATGGAGTAGGTTTGAGGCGAGAGCGGAGCACAGAACACCATTTGTGTTGAAGAACCACTGCTGTGCACGTATGGATCGTGACAGCAGCTTGCTGAGCGACTTGAGTCGACGCACTGAACGACCGATCGCCACCCCGTGACTAGCAAGACGCAAGCTGGCGGCTTCTAAGCTCGGCACAGCTTTTCTGGGGTAGCTCGTGTGACGGAGCGGGACGATCGAACTGCGTGGAATTCGGGCATCCTTCCAATTTCGTTTCGCTACATCGACTAACACGCTCCTGTTGTCGCTCGTTGCAACGTCGGCACACGACGCTCTCTGTCCAAAAGAAGAACTCGGAAGAAAAGAAAGTAAAAAAGAAAGAAGAAGGTCCAGCTGCACGGCGAAGTTAGCGTCACGTAGAGACATCCGCGACGAGCTTGGACAGTCGGTTGCTCTCAATCGCGGTCCCAAATATATCGCGAGCTTTATTGGAAATCTAAGGAAGTTGGAGCAGCGGCGAGGGCGAGTCAAGATGAAGTGCCACAGCGGTGATGTTCGCAGCAGTGGAGGGCGCCACAGCGCATCCAGACGTCGAGTGTTACAGAGTATTGACTCTCCGGGGCCAGCTTTCGGTTCGAGCCGCTTTGTCCGAGGACAGGCCGAGCGAGCCTTCTTGTGTGGGAGGGCCGTACAGAGGCATTCCGCGCAAGACTCACGTGCTTGCGGATGCTGCCAACCCCATGGCGGTGAAACGCGGTCGCTTTTCTTTTCTCACTTAAAGCGTTTTTTTTTTCTCTTTCATTTGCGCTCTCTTGCTGTGGTGCGCGAGGGGAGATTGGTCGGGAGGTTGGCACGTCAAGGGACATTCTGCAGATTTGCGCGAAAAGAAAAGATAAATGTCCACAGACTGATAGCGAGAACAAGAAAGAATGGAAAACTTCGATCGTTGGGTCGAACAGCAGCGACGTAAAGTGACGCCCGTAGCTGTGAAGCTGCAAGCAAGGCCTTTCGCAAGTGCGCCTGGCGTCCCACGTGCGATGCGCGGTGAATCCCGAAGAGCTGTACAGCGAACAATTGGCTCGCCAAGGGATCTAACGATCACCACCGGTGCCTCGCATTCCGCGCCCGGGGAATGCGCTTCAGCGCTCTGTCTTTCCGCTGAATGGTTCTCGGCATTCGCCTCGCGAATATTGGTTGCACGCGGCACTGATCGCAAGGAGCGGCTTCTCCCTCGGCTTGAAAAGTAGCTGAATTTGAAACCTCTCGTCGACTGCGTCGCTGCTGCTTGGTCTGACTTGGATTCCGAATTTCCTTTCGAAAGAGCCTCTCATTCTTCCCAGCACCCACGTGCTAGTTGTACAAATTAATTCGCCGCAGAGGTCTACGCAAAAGAAAGAAAGAAAAAAAGACATGCTGCAATTTTGTAGAGCAACGTTGTGGTGTCCTTATATGAACCTTATAGTCGGTACCTCAGAAAACACTGATGTCGCCAAAATTGATAAGAAGCACAACATTCTGCTCTTGTCACACTAATTCAATTCACGAGGATTGCTGTCATTCGAACAAAGCAATTCTGCAAGTTCATGAGGCATGTTTATTGATTTCACGCCAATTCCATGGGCAGTCTTCTGTACAGAGTTGATCCCCGTGTACAGTTTCCGATCTCTGCCGGCGCTGGCTATGACATACCCTCTCAGTCATGGCATCATATTCGAAGTTACACATACAAGTAGTTTTTTGTTTCGTATACGTCGTTGAGATATGCCTTGCACGTGCGGCCGTTCATGAGAGAACGCAGAACCCGTTCTATTAGGCTGTCCCAAGTTCAAAGATGTGCTTTGAAAGGGACGTTGATGACCCTTGATAATCGTCCTTTCAACATTGCAAGGATGCATAGTTCATGGGGGAAGGAATCATTACAGCAATCAGTTCTGAAAGCTTTGGTAACCTTCTTTACGGGAGGTAGCGGTGCATCTATGTAATAGCGCTTTGTACGTCCTTGTGTGTTTCTGTTATGTCGCAGCATTCTGTGTAGGTTATAGATTGATGAGTGTGCAGTTTTCTTTTCTATATTTATTGTTGGTGTTTAATTATGTTAGAACATGTGTTTTATTGCATCGTTTTTTTTTAAATGACCCTATGTTATCATCCTTTGCTCATTGGGCATCCTACTGTTTGTATAGAAACTGGCGACGCAGCAATTGCCAACCTTTGCAATGCCATCAAAATTAATGCCTTTTTCACGCTTCCCGTTCTTTGTAATGCGAATGCACGGGACCAAGCAGCATCGTTAGATCAGGTCCAGACCCAAAAGGAAAATCGGACGATTAACTTAGGGGTGACCTTGTGTGTAGAAGACGGAGAGCAAGGAAAATGATACACGCGTTCGCAGTGTGATTTTCACTATTGACTTTACTGAATATATAAGGTATAGCTAGGCCATGTCTCCGAAACTTTATTATTTTATGTTTTATCATCAAAACAAAACAAAAATGCTTAAACAATTGGAGAGAGCGAAAGCAACAGCATTCGCATATTTTTCCATGGCTTCAAGAAAAAAAAGACGTTTTTAAATAGCCACAAAAAAGAAGTTGAGAGAGAGAGAGAGAGAGAAATATAAATTATCATTTTCTGTGAAGCCATTATATTAACAGAGAAAACCAGCCTCTCGTACACTTCCTCAATATGGTACAAAGTGTTAGCAAGTAACATGCCCAAAATGGCGCTTACTCATGGATGAGCTACTCTCTTCGCGCGATTCTTGGCTTGACTGGATTAAAAAAAAAAATTTAATAAGTGACAGTGAGACTTGGTTCCCTACGACGCTGCATGTCTACTATAGGCTTAAGTCGATGTTACAAGCTCACATACACATGCTAGGTATAGGCAGAACAGTTGTCCTTTTTTTTTCCAACATGAAGGATGGGTTCGAAGATACCGTAATGAGCCATATGAATGTGCAGACTGAAAACGCTACATGGTCTTGAAACACTTAATGTAACATAGAATACTATATTGTTCCACGGGCCTTGAAAGTCATATTTGCCCAAAACACCCTTGATAGCTATGTCGAAAGGAGAATATCAACGCTCATATTGCAGGCGGCAATATTTAAAGGCTCAATGGCTTCACCTATTTTCCAGCTTACGGCTGGAAAAGGCAGGAGCATTTCAACGCTATTGGCAACTCCGCCGTTTGATTTACGAGCTTTCAAAGACGTCCTCCGCCCATTTCCCAGCCAAGGGGAGTGAAGTAAGTAAAAGGAAAGTCCGTGCGTGTGTGTGGGTGTGGTGTGTGTGGGGGGGGGGGGGGGGGGGGAGGTTGTATAGCTGCAAATGGTCTTATTCCGCCCTCTATCCGCATTGGGCGCTTGGTTTTGCAGCGATGTCGTTCGTGGAGACAACCACCTCTGGAGCCATAAGCTCCCATCACCCCTCACTCGTCGTCTGGTGTGTGGCACGCGAACAGATTTGACCCGTCGTCGGTGCAGAAGACAGCTCTGGCAGGAGGACGAGGCGTGTGCTGTCGTTTGGTGAACTTTCTTTTCGTGCGAGTCCCGTTTTACGAGCGGGTTCCCCGCCGGTCGCGTTCCAACCAACTCGAAACTTGCGAGAGCGAAAGAAGAAACGGCGCCTCCCTCACACTCGCGATGACGTCCTTTTATGCGCGCCGTATTCGAGTAGCAGGGTTGTTCGTATACCCCCGTGCATCCCGCTTTTGCCGCGGCGTGGCGCCGCTGTTCGTCTGCTGTTCATGTCACCGCTGGTGTTTTATCTCGGCTCGTAGATTTCCACCATGAAGCGGCGTAAACTGGCATTTCCAGCGTCGCCTTTTACAACAGCGACGGCGGGGAGGGCGTCTTCCTGCCGCCCGACCACGCCAGGAAGATTCAATTGACAGGAGTGGGGAAAGAGTGCGCGCTGCGGAAAAAGAGAAGCAAACCTTGTTTCCTCGTTTGCGGCAGCTTCGCGCTTGGGTTATACAGAGCACGGTTCCCGCCGCCTGCTCTTGTAATGAATGGTGCTGCGGCTGCCGAATTCACGGAGGAGACAATTTATCGCCACGAATGTGCCTGGATTCTCATTTCATTGAGTTACGTTCGATGGATCCGCTGCACGAATAGAGTTTTCCTCCTGCGGCTGGAAGTTTGTAAAACGTAAACAAGACGATACAAGGTGGACGCGTTGGTGGCGCTATGCTCTGTTGGCTAGGCGAAAACATATTTTCTTTGGCGTTGAAATCTGGACTCCGAGCGCCTTCTTGGTGAGCTGATGCGGTGAGGAATATATTGTTTCCTCTGGAGCGGCTCCCGCATAAATATGTGCCTCCTTGCGATGCGTACTCATTTGTATGCAGCTGGATGGATCGCATTTGTGTGGCGAAACTTGAGTCTTTACGCTGTTCATGGTGTCAGCAATTTCGGTGTCACTTTTTGATGCCATTGTGAAGAATACTTAAAAAGTAAGTCCCTCTAAGTTTTAAAGAACTTCACAAACGAGTGCCTCGAGTGCCTTTTGCCGAACTCAAAACTTTATTGAAGTTACCAGAAGATATGTTGACACCATCAGATTCCATTCTATAATATCGAAAAGTGATATTGTGACATCGCTTACTTGCATTTGAAACGTTAAACTTCCTTTAGCAGGTTTCGTTGCAATGACACATACGCAAAAGTTGCACTATAAGCCAATTATTTATTTATTTTCTTATTTAATTATTGATTGATTGATTGATTGATTGATTGATTGATTGATTGATTGATTGATTGATTGATTGATTGAGAAGAAATTATGCAATGAGCGACCTTCATAATGCTGCTGGGCATCAGCAATGGAGATCTCCTCTCTGACAACGAGAATTAATTACTATTGATGATGCAGTAACGATGTTAGACGAGACGATGCACTCAGCTGAGGTCAATAAAGAATGTAATAATACTACACGCCATGTCCACATTCTGCTATACCTGCATTAAATATACGGTGCAGCATAGGCTAAAGTACAAACAAAAACGCCAGGTATGAAAGCTCCGAAAATTGACGTGCGCATAGAAAAGAAAGGGGTTTCAATGCGGCACCCACGTGAGGCCTAAATGGACTCAACGTTCTGTGCGTTCGGGTAGTACCAAACTTACCCTAAGTACTCTTTTATGCTTCACAGAGCCGACCTGCGCAATTCAAGAAGATGGGACCGCATGTATATTTCACAGAAGTTCTGTGTGGAGCATAAAAGAGGTGGATAGTTCTCGTGCTTTGCCAAGGGAACCCCGAAAGTGACGCTCACCTATAGACCCAACGTGGCACCCGACGGTGACCTACATGGGTCCCGCTTTCTGGAGGACCTATGTAAATGCAGGAGCGAAAGAGAGAAAAAAAAAAGGATGTCTGGCGGAACGCACAAGGACACTGCGTTGCACAAGCAGCGTTGCGTCTATCCCATCCGCACTTCTCTATTATTCATCTGTCTGCTTTTCGTCGCTCCTGCAGCGTTCGTTTCGTCGACTGCAGCTTACGTGTCCAGTAACGACGACTCACCGTTTCTGGGTCAGAACCGACTCGCGGTTGGTCACCAAAAAGAAAAAAAAAAGCAACGGCGTACTTTGTTTGCGCAGGACCCCGAGAGCTTGCGCGCGCGCGCGTTATGATGGATACGGCGCACGCGTTGCTTGAAGTGTGTGAGCCCCGGGGCAAAAGATACACACCTCCCCCCTCCCCGCTCCGCCACATCTTTTGCTGCGAAGCGCGACCGCCGAGAAAGACGTCACTTCGGAAGGCCGGCGGCCCGCGATGGCTGGCGAGGCCGCTCGTAAGATCGATTAGCCCGCATTAGGAATTGCGAACGCTCCATCATCTGCGCTGCCGGCTCGCCGAGAGCCCCGCCGGCGTGGACGTGGGCACGCCCAGCCCAAAGAAAAGCCCTGGCGCGCGCACCGGGATCTTCCGTTGCGGTCTTGTCAGGAAACAGGTCCCGTTCGTAGGCTGGCGCTCCGAGGCTACGTACGCGTCGTCTTTTCTTTGCGCCGGTGAAAAGGCGTGGCATTGATTTTATTAAACCTCGCAACTTTTCTTGTCCCGAGTCCCAGGACAGCGGCTTGGCTCCCAACGAAAAGGGATATATACGGGAGGGCTCTGATCCTTTATTTGTTAGCGTTATGCTTCGAGATGAACGAGGGAGCGGGAGCAGTGGTGTATACGTATGCGCTGTGGATCGATGAGAAAACTGACACCGCTGATGGAATTTTGCGGGAAGTTGGTATATAACGGGAGACGTCTAGTTGACCGCCGACTCGAACGATATCGCAATCGCTAACAGAGACAATTTTAAAGCTAAAATGAATTGTGTAATGTGAAATAGCTTAAGGGTCGTCCGCGACATTTGGTCGTGTCAACGCTCGAAAGGACTAAAAAAATTATTAACTGTCTTGATTTTGTTAGTTATGGTGTATATTTACTCCTCAAGGATTCACGAGAATTCAGCGTGGTCTCTGCATAGCATATCGCTTGACTATTGTCTAATGTAGATCGAATGAGATTAGAATTTCTTTTTTCTTACATGCGCAATATAGGTGCGCAATATACATAAGTTTGACAACTTGTGCGATTCAGGTGGTGACGCAAAATTTATTTCTTACTGTATTGTGTTCGTATTTGTTTGGTTCCCTTCTTTTTACGAGGACTTCGCACGTAGCTGCTGGCTCTTTCGAGGCTACGGTGCTGCTGACGGGCTTCCATGCTCCGGTGCATTCGTTCAAATTCCCCAAGACAAAGGGCGTGTTTATGCGACATCATATTTGACAAGCATTGCAACGTTCGCGAAGCAGTAAACAAGTTCGGGCGTGGCTGTTCTTCCATGGCCACATATACCACTGCTAGTCGGTTCTTCCTAGTCTTCTTAATGATTGCCAAATGAGTTGAAACTTCTTTTTAACCGCCCGGTTCATGGCCAATCCCCCAGTGTAGGTTGCGCCATTTCACTAGAGAACAAGAACAAAACGAGTTGGCACTGGTCCCTCCACGCAATTTAATCTTATAAAAGCAGCCTTGACAGACTCATATCGGACTTTTAACGTAGTCTGGCCTCACTTCGAATGCAAGTCACATATTCTCAGCTCCATTCGCAAAGGGCAACCATCAGCGTTTCGGGCCAGTGACAATTAGCAGCAAATATGTCATGCCCGAAGCAAAATGCGGTTGCAGCCGCATTTCAATGAGGGCGAAATGCAAAAAGAAAGGAAAGAAAGAAAAGAGAAAGGAAACGTTCGTGTAGCGTGGATTGGGTTCACGTTAAAGGACCCTGGGTTGTCTCATATAACCGGGAGTCCTCCACTACCCTGCACAACGTTTTTCCGTAGACTTCTGCCTCAACAGCCCAGACGGATGCTACGTTTCTAGTGAAGACGAGAGAGACAAAGTCGATGTTATCATCCCAATAAATGCTAACGAATATATATATATATATATATATATATATATATATATATATATATATATATATATATATATATATATATATATATATATATATATATATATGTGTGTGTGTGTGTGTATCGCCGATAAGATAGAGATGAAATGCGGCATCCGTCTTTCCTTTACAACAGCTACTGCAATTTTAAGAATAGCTTATCGACGTTGTATGCATATATCTCAGCACCCACCACATTGGCTCAGTCGCATTAAAGCTCCGCTGCTAACAACGAGGCCGCGGTTTCGAATAGCGGTCGCGCAGGCCACATTCCTAGGTCGGCGCGATGCTAAACGCTAGTGGGCGTAGCTTCTAGAGCAAGTAACTAAATCGAGGAAATAAATATAACTCGGATACCTCCGCTATGGCGTCTCTTCTAGCGGCTCTGTTGCTATGGGACGTTAAACCTCATCAGTTATTCAATAGAACATGTACATATCTCTGCAGACGCCAACGTTGACCAACAGACGACTGGACTGGTTAGCAGTGGTTACGAGTCATTACACCGCGCGTTGGCGGAGTCTTTAACAACCCTGTTATACCTGAGCCGGCACGTACGTCGCGTCAGGAAGAAGGGAAAGTACGCAATGAGCTCGAGAAGTGAATCTATATATGGGCCTCTCTTATGAACACGCGAGAAAAAGGAGGTGCGCAGCAGTCGAGCATGAAAAAAAAAAAAAAGAAACGAGAGAAGCAATGACGTGCAGCCCCCTCCTTACTCTGTCGGTCTAGGAACAAGCTCATTTCTATACCCACCCACCTAAGCCAGAGAAACGATGCCCATTTGCGGAACCAGCCGGCTGCACGGTAATTAAAGTCGCCTAATTGTTCCGAGCAGGCCGCATTCGAGCCAGCAGCCATAAGCATGAGACAGCGCTCGGTCTCGCTACCTCGGCGCGGCAATCTCTCTCTCTCTCTCTCTTTCTCCTAACGGCCTCAGCGTATTGCTCGCGCGGCTAAGGCACTGGAAGGCCGCGTGCTTTATTGGAAACCCGGGAGTTTCGAGTGGCTAAATGAACCTCGAAGCCTACGGTTTTCTTAACATTTTTCTTACCTGGCTTCTCCATGACTGTGCCGCTCTGCGCGCCGCATCGGTTCTTGTTGCTCGAGCCGAACAGCGCGGGCAGCCAGCGGGAAACAAAAATGAGCGAAAGCAAAGTGGCTGTTGGCTTCTTTGCAATGCCGAAAAGTCTGGCGGGGTAGTATAGTAGTAGTAGCGCTTGTTACGCAGAGTCGCGGCGGTGCCGCGCAACGCGTGACAAATTGCTCGGAAACTCGAACGTGACGCGGGTTGCTGGGACGATTTTCCTTGGGATACCACTCCGTTGCTCGGCGTTCTCCCCCCGTCGTTCCCATCGATGACGCCATGTTGTGGGGCTCGCAGCCAGGCAATCCTTTAGTTCCGCACGTTTAGACCTCGGGCCGGGCCCCCCAGCTCACTCTCGGTTCCTCTGCTCTTACTCTTGCCCGTATTGGAGGGTTCCACGTCCGTGAGATTCGCGGCTGCATTCGGGGCTCAACTCGTTCGTCCTTCACCCTATCGGCGGCAACTTGTCTTGTTAGCTGATTTTGTATATCGAAAGGTTATTACTGGCTTATTTGGTGTGGTCTTTGTCTTGCCCCACTGGGTGCTCTGAAAATTTAGTTTCAACTCTATTTTCAACACCAAAAAGCGGTAAACATTTCTTCGTTCGTTTCTTTTTACCCCTCCCCCAGTGCAGCGTAGCAAACCAGAAGCTCTTCTGGTTAACGTTACTGTGGAAGGAAAAAAGGCAGTAACGTTAACCAGAAGCTCTTCTGGTTAACGTTACTGCCTTTTTTCCTTCCATTTCTCTCATTCTTTAATCTAAACAATTGCTTTTTTTTGTGTCATTGCCGGTTGGCGACATACAAGCTTCCCCTGAATGCACTCTGCTCTCGATTTATTTTTTTTTATTTTTTGCCGACACAGGACTTCCGTGTTTCACGCACTGCGTTGTTGTGACTAAAACAGTCACTTCAAATTGAACACACGAAAGCCGTTCGCGGAGGACAGCGTTATATTGATTCCTGTCTTCAGAACCCGCTACTGCTGCGTTGCTTAGTCGAACTGCTGAAACGCTACGTATACATGTTGTAACCGCAGCAACAAAACAAGTGCATTCATGTCAAGAAAATAATACGTATCTGGAAAGGGACACATGACTTCGCAGGTTTCCCAATTCACCATCAAAGTGCGCTCAGTGCAGGACTATTGTCGTGATCGCAATTCTAGCCGACAAAAACACTCGCTCTGATTTTGCACCTGACAGCCCAGCTATTTCCCTTCACTTCGACCTCTACTTCATCCTTGTTGCCCGAAAATCTCTTCTTTGGCGGGACACGTACCTTCTAATCCCCGCCCCGTGTCTGCTCACTTCCACCTAATCTCACTCGGCTGGATGGAGTCTCGTCGGAGGCTATGGGTTGGGATGGTTCGGACCTTGGGTCCAGCACCTAGCACCCAGTCCAGTCCACCCAGTCCAGCACCTAGGACCCAGTCCAGCACCCAGCAGGGACTAAAGAGCTCAGCCCCGGCACCTGCAGCGGGTGCTCGCCACCACCTGCACTCGCTGTGTCCAGGGACAAAGGCTAAGAGAGAGAGCGATAGAGAGAGAGAGAGAGAGAGAGAGAGAGAGAGAGAGAGAGAGAGAGAGAGGAGCTACAGGTACCACGATATGGACGTACCGGGCTGAAGACTGAGTACGGTTACTTTCAACAGTCACTTGCACAAGGCACATCTGCAGCTTCTCCGCAAAGCAGGCCTGCGCGCCTTCACCTACTTTATTGCGCCTTTTGGCAACCCATGCATAAAAAAGCCACAAAAAACAAGTTCATTTTCAACGAACAGCCATAGTTCGAAATGGGCAACGTGAGAAAGGGTTTTTAAATGCGAACATATTAGAGCAGAAAGTAGCTGGAAAGATGTTTTAGTGTGTGGGGCTTTGCTGGTCTATCCTGTGAATCATGGCTAACACAAACAAAACTGCAAGGAGGTACAAAAAGGAGCGTAGAAAGAAATCACAATTCATTTTTTTGTATCGTTTATTATGGATGTGTGTCGTCGTGCCTCTGTCATATATATCTTTTCGTGTTCTACAGTTTCTGCAAAGCTTACGATTCAGACATCGCTCTAAAGCGAAACGTTCCTCGTTGCTCCTCGAACGAATGTACAAGGAAGAACTTACAAAGGAACAGTATACTGGACGTGCTGGTAATCCATACTTATAATTACAGCGCGAAACGGCACAGTGCGGAAAGAAAGAGTGGACGGACATCAGCGCTGCATGTTCGTCCGGTCTTTCTTCGCCCATTGTTGAATTTCGTGCTGTAGCTTCAAGTGAGGAAGAACTTACATACCTTACCTTCTTATGCTACGTATTTAGCACATCACGAGTAGGGTGCATCGACTTCGACAAGGGATTTTGTGCCCAGACGTGCAATGTCAAAGCATACGAGATTTCTGCGGCAAATGCACGAGGCAACGTTACTTAAAGTGCACCCAACGACGCCATTTCTGAGGAAAACAAAGCATGCATGCAAGAAAGCAAAAACGATGAAAAGCTCTCTCGTCAGTAGACGTGTGGGAACTGCCACGTCGAGTTATAACCGTTCCTGTAGAGGCGGCACAAAGAACGAGTAAAACGGATACAACGCAACCGGAAGTGCTTTTAAAGATTCGGCGACCCAGGCCAATATGCTGGCTCCTCGGGGTTCAAGCGGCCCAGTGGGGTACGGCAGCACGACCATGGTGCCAGGAACTACGGTGGGCTTGGCCCCCGTAACGCGTAGCAGGCGCTGAGGAGAAGCCCAACGGGATGCCATGAGTCACAGGAGGGGGACGACGTACTTTCGCAAGAAAAATCTCGCGGTCTGGACTCGGGGCTTGAGCTCCCTTCTTCCGGTTTCTCCTGCTTTCCGGTGTTTCTTTCACGTCCAGGAGCGCCCAGCAAAAGTTGGTATCGGGTGCGCGAAGAGAGTGAGAAAGGAAAGAAAGGTTGGGGGGTTCACTGCTGGCGGGGTTTGTGGCATACCCGTGGCGATCGATGTTTGCAGACGTTGCCGCTTTCTGACCCGCTGGTGTTTTCGGAAGGCGCGCTAAAGAATGGCTCTGCTTCCGAGGTTGTTTTTCTGCTGAGAATTCTCAGTAGGACAGAACAGTGCTGCTGCTTTTCATCCCTCTCTGGTTTTCGACACCACCGTGGTCAAGTTGCGCAAAATTGATTCGTGAATTTGCGGTATTTCACATGTGCTTCGAATGGGCGAAACGTCGTTTCTCTTGTACGAGAGAAGGCTGACAACCATGGGATTCTGGTCCCGGTGGCAGAGCATCATTGTCGAAACTCAGAGTGTTGATTCCGGCATCGGAATCAGCATAGAAGCCAGGAGAATAAGAACGAGGCGTTTATCTATCTTTAAGCGTGTGCGTGTTTGCTTGTTTCTTCTAGGGTTTTACGTACCAAAACCACGATAGGATTAGGAGGCATACAGTTGCAGGGAATTAGGGATCGATTTTAACTACCTGAGCTTAGTTAACGTGCACCCAATGCACGGTACACGGACGTCTTTGTCTTTGCATTTCGCTCCCACAGAAATCAGGCCGCCGCGGCCGGGATTCGAACCCGCGGCCTCGTGCTTGGCAGCACAACGCAAAAGCCACTAAGCAACGACGGCGGGTGGGAAAATCGTTATCCACCTGACTGCAGCATGAAACTACAAAAAGAGACCCGCGCGAACCTCTCAGAAAGATAGCTCGCAGTTATGTAAAATAATTTGTGGCCTGCGGGATAGAACACGCGAATAAGACATTTCCGGGTTGATAACTGTACCATCTGAGCTAATCAGGAGGCTAACCGCTTGTTGAGAGAGGCCAAAGTCATCGACAACTCAACGTACAGAAACTCTAAATACGGCAGATCAGTTCTGGAGATGTCCTCCAGGCGGAGCAAGGTCCATTAAACGGAAAATTATATTTTACCCAATTGTAGCACGATGCTACAAAGCCAGTATCTGCTGCCCTATTGATTAGCTCTAGCGGCAGAGCTACCTAACCGTTGGGAAGACATTGCTTGTGGGTTTGATCTCGGCAACAGAACCATCTTTCTTTCTTTCTTTCTTTCTTTCTTTCTTTCTTTCTTTCTTTCTTTCTTTCTTTCTTTCTTTCTTTCTTTCCTTCTTTCATTCTCAGACATCCGTCTAAGCTTCCTTAGTAGCTTTGAGTTACAGCTGCGTGGATGACATTATTTTTTTCCTTCCTTACGAACTGCTCTCCACCTTGCTAGCTTCCACAGAACTGATTTGCCCCAAACACGCACAAAGGCCGTCACGCAAACGCGTACAGGCACACGCATGCACGTGAAAAGCATACGTACGAACAAGGTTGCTAACAAATACGCCACAATTTACCTGCCCTGCTTCTTAAAAAAAAAAGCAACGCATATTATTTACTTCTTGTTATTTTGTGCTATTCCCTAATACGCGTTGCCGCAAGCCAGTGCGCCGACAGGAATACTCAAGACAGTTGCTTAGTGATTCGCTAGTTTAATACCTTGTTCCTTTTCCGAAACGTTTCCCTGATGTTATCTCTCGCTGGCTTCGGGCAAAGTTTTGCGTAACCTTGAGCGCGTCCGGTGAAAGAAAGTGCCGCGGTGTTCGCTAATACTATCGTGGTCGTTGTTTTTTTCTTTTAGCTTATTCCTCCTCGACGAAAAGGAAGCTGCCCGCCGGAGAGAAATCTCGGTTTCGTTAGCGAGGCAGGAGCGCGCCATTAATAATTTCATTTTCATCACGACGGCGAAGAGGGCACGCTATATCTTCGTGGCACGTTATTCCACGGCACACGAAATATTTTGTCTCAGCAGTCTACGGGGCCCCATTAGTCATCATCGATCAAGTCTTCATCCGTGTTACAAAGGCTCTCTCATAAATATTGATTTCGTTCGCCTCTCAAAGCGGCGTCTGTACATGACAAAATTTTCTACGTCTATGGAGACCTCTTTATAGAAAAGGCAAAGACCTTGGAAAAGAACTTCACTGAAGGTGAAAGCTCTGTCTCCTCTTTGAAAGCGGTCTCAAGTGTCATCGTTTATAAAAGAGCGGATATAACTTTTTAGGAAATGAAGCAATAAAATGACATCGATATGTTAGGATAGATTACTTTTTTTTCTTATCGGCTGTTGCTTATTTTGCTGACCTACTTATGCCTCACAGAAAGTGATGACCAATAAACGGACGTTTAATTTTAACCCGTGTTTTTGCGCATGTGTGCGTGTGTGTTATGTGATGGATTATTGTGTACTATAACGGGCTTCACGAAAGAAGTGTTCAGACTTTGCACAGAGTGACGTTAGACAACCTTTAGCCACGAATGAAATTGTTCAGAAAATGTGCATGCCACTTACATTCGATCGCATTCTTGTCTCCACATAACGTCGGTGTCATTATTTTCATGTACACACAGTGCTTGTAACTTAAATATCACGCAGGATTAGAAGTGATTGATGGGCTTTGTTTTTGTTTATAAGAACTAGTGAAAGTAGCTCCGTAAGAAAGTACTTTTCACGAGAACGTTAGAGTTTGCACGACAGCTACGTTGGAGGTAGGCTTGCTTAAGCTTTATATAGTTAGTTCTCATTTTGAAGAGATCTGCAAGCACCGACTTCGACGTCGAGTTAGAGAAACTTCGCGCAGTTCGTCGCCGTGCGGTACGAATATATAGACGCACAAAGTCCATTCATCATTTGAGACTTGCCAGACGCACAGAAAAGAAAATACTGCGTCGTATGAATAAGCTGGCTTCACAACGATAGGTGTCTTTCTGCGAGTCTCTGGATCCCGGAGAGCTTTTGTCTCTTATGTGGAGAACGTACAGTTCATAGCCTCGATGCAACCCCTTGAAAGCGCCACCCGTTTAATTCACTTCCTCTTTATCTGCAATGCAGATAGATTAAAGTCGCAGAATCCTTCTGTAGGAGGATTGCCGGAGAAGCAAGTTCCACTGGCACTTGGACTCCCGACCACTCGCCTTTCGAACTTGATCCCCGTATGAAGTGCCCTTTTTCTCTGGACGAATTAGAAGGGGTGCTTGCTTTAAGCAGACGTTCCTCAGCGCCAGTACTAGATGGAATAACATACCGCGTTTTGTGCAACCTTGGTGTACTAGCTGGAAAGGCACACTTGCTCCTGCGCAACGACTCCTGGCAGACTGGCCTGGTTCCGCAGGAATGGCAGTCACCCGAGTTCGCTCTTCAAAGCTGGCAAGTCGCATTTGGACATTGCGTTATACCATCCGATCGTGCTTGCTAGTTGTGTTGGAAAAGTAATGAAATGGATGGCTATAACGCATCTGGAGGGGTACCTAGAGCGCTATGAACTTCTCCAGACAAGGTGACAGTATTGAGGCGAGGCCGTTCCTCTGTAGACAATGATGTCGACTTGGTAACGTGCGGTGAAATTCAGACGGCCTGTAAGCGCTTGTTTGCCGCCTTGTTCCAAGGCGTTAAACGTACGATAATGTACGATAATGTCATCCACAAAGTTATCCTTAAGGTGCTAGAAGCAATAGGAGTTGGTGGCTAGATATATCTCTGGGTTCGTAGCTACCTACAGATGAGATCATTCTATGTACTCGCCGTGGATAGCACGACACTCCAGTATTACAGTTGCCGCGGAGTCCCTCAGGGCGGAGCATTAAGCACAACGCTTTTTAATTTGGCCCCTATTGAACTAGTCGAGAACTAACCAAGCTTTGTTCGACTCTTTACCTACGCCGATGACATCTGTGTTCGGACGGTGGGAGTGACGCGGCCTTCGCTTCACGCCCGGCTTCAGAAGATGGCCTCACTGATATCATGCTACCTTCGCAAACAAGGAGATGGAGGTGGCGTGTGCAGGTTCGCAGTGATGGCATTTACCCGGAAGCCAATGTCTGCATACAGTATATCAGGCAACGGACAAGTGATATCATCCAGCAGAAGTCACAGGCTCTTGGGTGTTGTGATTGACAGAGACCTGTCCTGGATTCTTCATGTGAACGGCGTGAAAAGGCGACTAATTGCTATTTGTCATCTGTACAAGTTCCTTGCTGGAAATTCTGGTCAAAAGCGTGGCAGTTTGGGCGAGTTGGTATGTCATGACTGTTTTAGGCTTGTAGCGCAGCTCAGAAAGAGCACAAAAAGAAGGAGGTAGGGGTAATCAAAGGGAACGGGAGACAGAGTGAGTCAGTTGGAAGTTAGCGCTCACTCTGTCTTCAGTTCCTTTCGATTACCCCTACCTCCTTCCTTTTTTGCTCTTTCGGAGCAGCGCTACAAGCCTAAAACTTGCTGGAACTTGGGGGTGCCCACATAATTCATGTTACAGCTGTACAGGGTGTTTTATGTTGGACTCCTCCGGTACAGCCTACCTGTTATATCCAACACATGCAAAACTAATTTGCGTAGTATTCAGAGAATTCAGGCCCAAGCTCTTAGGGTATTGCTTCAAAGACCACACAGTCCGTCAGCGGCTGAAGCTATTGCTATTGCTCAAGATTATTCAATCACGACGCAAATCGCCGTCGAGATGATGCGTGCACACGTCAGGCACATTGCCCGGACCCATTCCCGCAACATCGCCGGACTCCCCGTAGAAAGATCCCGCACGTCATATAGTAGAATTGCCAGTGCATATAGTGCCTCGCTTACATCGGGCCACGCACCTGCGGGCAGGCCGGTGTCTCTTCCGCGGCGTTTGTGCTGTCCTGAAGTACATCTCAAAATTCTAGGACTTCAGAAAAAGTCAGATCTACCACCGCCTGCACTAAAAAAACTGAGCTTACTCATGGTATAAGGGAAATATAGTAGCCATGTAGACATCTGTACTGACGAATCAACCACATCGACCAGTTCTGGCGTTGCTGTGTTTACACAGACAAGAGGAGTAACACTGTGATTCAAGACGTGATGTGTTACGACGTCTGCGGCTGCAGAACTCACGCCTCTGAGTAGTGCACTGCAGTTTATTGACACAGTGATTCCTGCTACAAGGGCCGTGTTTTCTGACCCGGGAGCGACTTTACACTACACGCAGTCAGTTCTCCGACGCGGAGCTCATGAGCAGCTAACGTACTGAATGGGAAAAGCCACCAAATTATTTTCCAGTGGTTACCTGGCCATTGCGGGATCAGTGGAAATGATCACGCTGACAAAGCTGCCAGAGAGTCACATCAAAAATAACACAACGTTCCCATTCCTTTTCCCAAGACAGACGCTGCAAGGCAGCTACGTCACCTGGCACGCAAGCTATCTTTAACAGAGTGGGACACCCTGAATATAAGGCGCACTAGGTTACACGAACTGAACCACTCACTCCAACTCCGACCTCCACTCGAGCTTCACCGACGTGAGGCATCACTTCTATACCAGCTGTGGTTGGGAGTGACTTACACGAAGGCTTACACTAGATTGATTGCACTTGCCGACAGTGCTGCGCGCGACGTCTGAGGCGACGAAGAGAGCATCGAACATTTATTTTACCACTGTCGTCGATTTAAGTAGAGACAAGCACCCTCTGGAAGTGGTAAGGGAATACATCTACTTAGGACAGGTAGTGACTGCTGATCCGGATCATGAGAGTGAAATAATCAGAAGAATAAGAATGGGCTGGGGTGCGTTTGGCAGGCATTCTCAGATCATGAACAGCAGGTTGCCATTATCCCTCAAGAGAAAAGTTTATAACAGCTGTGTCTTACCAGTACTCACGTACGGGGCAGAAACCTGGAGGCTTACGAAAAGGGTTCTACTTAAATTGAGGACGACGCAACGAGCTATGGAAAGAAGAATGATAGGTGTAACATTAAGGGATAAGAAAAGAGCAGATTGGGTGAGGGAACAAACGCGCGTTAATGACATCTTAGTTGAAATCATGAAAAAGAAATGGGCATGGGCAGGACATGTAATGAGGAGGGAAGATAACCGATGGTCATTAAGGGTTACGGACTGGATTCCGAGGGAAGGGAAGCGTAGCAGGGGGCGACAGAAAGTTAGGTGGGCAGATGAGATTAGGAAGTTTGGAGGGTCAACATGGCCACAATTACTACATGACCGGGGCAGTTGGAGAAGTATGGGAGAGGCCTTTGCCCTGCAGTGGGCGTAACCAGGCTGATGATGATGATGATGAAGCACCCTCTATTGCATTGCGACGACTGGACGATCGGCCGTTGTCCGTGCAGGCGCTACTCGAAGACCATCCCCATCGCTCGTCGGCCCACAAAGCTTTGAAAGTACTTGTTATCTTTCTTGAGCGCGAATTGCCTGTGTGAACGCTTTTGACCGGGCGAGGCCCCCCGTGCGCAATCGCGACCTCAGCGCATCTTTCCTTCCCCCCCCCTCCCCCACTGCTTTCCCTATCTCATCTTTCTGTTCCCCCTTTGCCGTTCCCCATCGTAGGGCGGCAACCACGCGCATTTCTGGTTAACATCCCTGCCTTTTCCATTTCTTTACCCCTCCCTCCTACATAGTCAATGGCCATATAAACATGCCCTTCTTCATAGGTGGCTGTCTTTATGTCGGCGTCTTGGCGCTAGAGAAAGTTTAGTATCTCGAGAAGTTAGCCTAGCGCAAGGTTTGGCCTGCTATTTCAGGTGTTATAATGAGGGACGAAAAAGGATGACTGACAGAAAAAAAAAAATGGCACTCACACACGAATGCATGCGCGCACGCGAAATGCATTACCAGATCACGAAAGTACCCCCAACTGTGGCGGCAACGAGGAGGACGCGACCATTTAATTTGTATTTGCGGATGCTCTACAATCTGAAGGGCCGTACTGAGGAATTCTCTAAACATGCTGCACGACACGCCACTTGAGCTGCGTCGTACACTAAGGCAGCATTCCTGCGGAATGCAGGTCTTCGTGATAGTAAAAATCTCCCGTGGTTTTTGCACTGGTCTTCGTATGCAAGTATGACACCAGCCTGGACAAAACATAATCGTGACGTGTACCACCGCAGTGCAGAGGGCTGCTGCAGAGGCGTTTACAGTAAAACGCTAAATGACATTCTGCGTTTGCGCTTTTTCGGTTCACATCTTTCCTTTGCCTGCCTGCACGGTTTCGCTACGCGTAACTCGACTTAATACAGTGTGTGAAACAAAAAATCAAAAATATTTTGCGCATTGTGTACGTGCGCTTTGTTCAATTCTATGCTGGGCAAGTGGGCGCTGCTGTTTGTCGAGCTGTCTCTGTGTTCTGCTTTTCTTGTTTGACTTCTTCTCACCCTCTCTTTTTTCTTCCTTGAGTGGCTGGAATAAACTTGCGTGCTGTGGTGCGGTAGCTGGGGCACGCCTTGCTCTGATAACGTGGGAGTTTTTGATCAGATTGCGTGAACAGTTCCTTTACTGACTCTTGCATGTATGTGGCTCTTGCTTTGTTGTTCGCCGAGGGTCTCTTTTCTTTTTGTCACACGTCCAAGCAGAAGGTACCCGGTGCCTTTAATAGGCACCGGCATCTCCTTACATGCGTTTATTAACGAGCAGAAAGAAAGTCGGCAGCCCTGCGCAATTTCGTCGGCAGCTGAAGAATTCACTCAAGGAAGAGATTGCAACAATGCATACGATGACTTCATTTCAATTTGACAACTCTTCTTGCTCTTTGCTTTTCCGCAAATTATGACTTTAATATGTCCCTTCTTTTTTAAAATTAATATGCTAATTTGTGCTTTTTATACCTTTTGCGCAACATTATTACATTCAACAACTACATATGCTTCTTCATGGAGGAGGCCCCCGATGAGTGTGTGACGCAAATGCACGACTAATTTCGTGTATTCATACTAGATTTTAGCCTGAGTAACGCTTTCCCCAATTCGTGGCGCTTTGCGTGATGTATTTTCGACAGGTACGGTATACGTTAGGGCCGGCCTTTTGTCTCTTTAACAGGACTGCATTAAAAGATGGCTGTGAAAATGTGATTTTCGTATTGATTACCTCCTGTATGAAAAAGAAAATGTGCGTGGTAAGAGCTAGTCAGAGCTAACAGTATACGAGCACTTATTATTAATGTCAGAACGTGCAAAAAAAAAAAGCCTCTTGAGTCAAATGGCACGACGGCCCGCAATAATTTTGAGGGATGGACCGGCCTGTCTGACCGTCAATAATGAGCACGCTCTTTTTATTATCTTATCTTTCTTGTTTTCAACATATCTCTCTCTATCCTCTTTCGAACCCCCCTTTCAACCACCCCTGTGCAAGGTAGTAATTAAAGAAAAGAAAAAGAACCTTTGGAAAAGTGCGTGTTCGACCGGTCGTTGCGTGGTGCCTTTGGCTTCCTTTCGGGCTTCCCCGTTTTCCAAGCAGTTTCGGCCCTTCAGACTCCTTTTAATACGGAAACAAATGAAACACTGCGAATCTGGGGCAGTCGTGTTGTCCGAGGCTGCATTTTGCGGTAGCACCACGTTCCGCCATCGGAGTGCATGGCGCGCATGATGGGCTCAGAACGCGCGAGCATCGGCTCACGTTTTCGCTAAGCGCTGTACCGGCGCACGTCGGCGACGTCAACGCTTATCACGCCTGCTAGTATCCGGATATGCGGATGGTATCCGAACTCTCGGTCGCAGGCCGCTTTTCGAATCCGCTCACGCCACAGCTGTGCTGCATGCTGTAGGATAGCGACAGACCTGCAGCACCCGGAGCGGAAGTCGACTGTTAAGAGCAAAAGTTGTAGCCGGGTGTACATTGATGCGTTAGCATTAGGAACGTCAAAGTAAAAAAACAAAACAAAAACAAAAAACAAATGAATGTGTGTCAATGGGTGAAGTGTAGGAAGCAGGTAACGTGTTAACGTATATATATATATATGTATAATTGTCGGGGAAATTTTCCGCACCACCAACAGTTGCACTTCGCTCCTCGAAGAGACAGGACGTGTGTCAAGTGAGCTCCTGAATTAACAAGTATGGTGAACGCGGTTTCAATCATAGATCCTAGACCTCAAAGAGATTCGATGTAATGCAAACGCATTTTTCTAGAATTTGCCGCTTAATCACTGCTGTTTCTTTTCTTTTTTCCTGCATTCGCAGCCGTTAGCATTAGTTAAAAAGCCAGCTGCCTAAGTGACAGTAGCTGAAGCGGATACAAGTGGTGGCTCTACTATAGCGATCTTGGGATAATCAAAGGGAGATTACACGTAACATGCAGAAATGAGTAAGAGGAGACTGGATTATTGGTGGGCCCGTGCAAGACAATGTTTCATGAAAAACACGAGCATTTTCCAATTAAGTAAGGCCTGTCGCCGGACTAACTGCTATAAAATGTCGTCTAATAATATGTGTCTAATAGCTGTGTTTCTTATTGTATTTCACTTGTTTATTTCAATATGGGTGTAGTACGGTGGCGGTCGCGTAAAGGTGGCTAATGTACAGTATGAAATCACTATAATTTTTAAGGCAATAAATTTATTTCAGAAGCCAGGATTTGTTAACACAGACCGCATATCTTAAGGGTCGATCATAAACTGAGCAGAAGGATAAACATAATGAGCCTGGTGGCACAACCAGCTACCCTGTTTCAGAGGGAATGCTTATGATACTTATCTATCCATCCTGTATCTTTTCTTTTTTGCGCTTCAGTCAACATGCCATTTGAAAGTTGCACTCGCGAACTTCGCGTCTGCTTTTCCTTTGTTCCCATGCGCTTCGTGCAATTCTACACCACGGGACGGAATAGGCTCGGTCGGGCGAGAAGGAAATACCCCGCGCATGCGTCTCATTTTGCGACAACGTGACAACTTCATGACAACGTGCCGCGCCCTTACATATGGTAAGCATCTGTCTATGACTTCGTCCTATAACGCCACGTGAGTACAAAACGTTCATTCAATCTGCTTACCCCAGCACCTATCTTTATGACTAGCTAGCCGCCTATCCTTTGTCTAGAAGTTCTAATTTAGGCGCTGCTATCCTTAAATAAATGACTGAACCACATCAGCTTCACATGCAAAATTTCCTAAAACACCGTGATGAGGAAGCTTTTTCAAGTCATTAAAATTAAAATACTGCTAAAGACAATTTTGATACAATCATATAACTGTAAATGGGAAGGATATCGGGGGGGGGGGGGGGGAGGTATCAAATAAGAAGGTACCTAAAGCAAACATGTTATCCAACCAAAAGAAAACAAATGAACATTTCGTGGTTTCTGCACTGGCTTAACGGATTGCCCCTCCAGATAACTTTTTTGTGAAAGTCCGGGTCTGATAAGTTTTTGCTCTGACCAAAATAGTAATAAAGCTTCTGTCAGCCGAAAACATTAGCCTGCATATAAAGCCCATGATTTGTGTAGTATTGACTTCCTGTTTTGTGCAAATCACTGCACTGCCATGACAGGAAGAACACCACTCCGCGATGGCATTCGGCTGCTGTTCGGTCACGTTGAGTCGGATAACCATATCGTGCTGCTTGGGGAATGGCCCCGTGGACATGCCGAGAAAAACAGCTGCTGCGGTCCAATCGATTCTGCTAGGCGCCACGTAAAAATGACACGTACGGCATAAGCAGACAAGGGGCCACTTTTGGGCGAACTGCTTGCCGCGCGAGAGAAGCGATGTCTTTCTTGGCTTTTTCACCGCCTCGCTCTTTCACTCGACCGCCGGTCAAAAGGCGGGATATCTAGATACAAACTCGCCGCGATGACTCGCACGCCCTTTATGCCTGGCCGCGTTCGTCACGTCTGGCCCACCGATGGCGTCCATACCCTCTGCTGCATATCTTGCTTGCTATTTCGCAAGCTGCATTTCTCAATGCAGCGATGATCAAGAACCGTCGGGCACGGACGGGTACCTGAGCATTTGCATAACTTCTTTGTTCTGTGCACGGCCCATGCATGTCGACATGCGCCAACTATTCAGGCCCTGACATGTCGCGTTTGCGCAACCTATGGCTTTCTGTTATCGATGGCGCAGCTAATCCCACAATTCTTCTCAATAAAAAACACAACCACATTCGATTTGTTTGTTAAAGGTTAATATTGTGTGACACTGGTGGAAGGCGCTTTGCTGTTGCTATCCAGAGAAACTTGTGCAAGTTGGTTCACTATTAACGCGAGAGCGTTAAAGGTCCCGCGTCGCAGTAAATCCGGCGTCGGCGTCCAGCGTCAGACGTCGTTTCGGCAAAAGTCTTTTGGAACCAGGCGTTCTAAACCACGCATCCTCCTCGTAGAGCAAGAAAGTTACTGAACTAATTGAATTTCTCAAGGTTAAAAACGTCAGAAAAATCATAAAGTATGACTTAAACACAGCTTATAGAGATGATAGCGTCGGATTGCAATTTGAATATACGAGAAAACATAATTTTGTTACGCCAAAACTAAAAAAACACACAAGCCCTTTTTCCAGAGTTTCTGCCATTTAGAGCAGCCATGGCCTCCACCGGTACGCAAATCTCCAAGGCCGTAAAGTGACGCGCCCGCTTCCTTGCAACACCTCCAGATGGCGCTCGCCTCCGCCACATGGCGGCCCACTCAAGAGGCCGCGTTTCTACCAGAAAGCTCGCCTTCGTGCATAGCATTTGCCGCCAGCGTTTCCCGGTAAACGTTACAGTTGCATAAGCTGCAGTTGCCGGGAAGCGTGAGAAGCAGTCGGGGATCTTTGACTGCTATCCCATTCCATTGTTAAAGGCGAAGCTTAAACGTCCTCCAAATATTTTTTTCTTGCATGAGCGCCCCGCCGTCCGGTCAAATTAAAGCGGCACGCAACGCCAGTCTTGTCAAAAGAAAGGCTATATATCAGGATATGCATGGTCGAGGCCATAGGTCGGAAAATTCGCTCGTGAGTTTAACGATACTCGAACTCACTCAGACTCAGACCGACCCGTGAGTATGAGTCTCAGTGAATCCGACTGAATATAATTTTGCTGAGTGTGATTCTTAGTGAGCCTGCATGAATTGTACTTTGGTGAGTGTGATTCTTAGTGAGCCCGCATGAACAGAACTTTGGTGAGTGTGACACTGAGAGTGAGCCCGGCTAATTATTATTTTAATGAATCTGAGACAGGTAGTGAACCCGGATTAGTAGAATTTTTGCAAGTCTGAGTCCCAGTGAGCACGGTTGAATAGAATTCTTGTGAGTCTGAGTCCGAGTTAGCCCTGTTGAGCGGAATTTTGGTGAGTGTGACGCCGGGAGTGAGCCCGGCTGAGTAGAGCTTTAGTGAATCTGAGTGAGCCCTAAGCAAAAAATATATTATCTAAGTGATTCTCAGTGAGTTCCACTCGTATTGCCGTCTTACAGTAAAGGAACTGTCCATCATGCCGATACGGAAACAGCCTACATTTGTAAAAGCGACGCCCAACCACACGCGACTCAGTTAGTCGGTGCCCGTTTTCCCATCCCCGTTTTATGGTAGCCAGCAATATGCAATGCGCATAACCTCCTTGGCTTTCCTGTTATTTATCCCGGATTTGCAACGACTCTTCTCTCTTGGCTCCGGCTGAAAGCTGCCTCCGACAAAGCATATTCGTCGCTCATTGAAATGGCTCGCACAGTTGCATACGGTTCGGCGTGATTACGATAGCACGATGACGACGGTATGAAGACCGTGCAATGGCGACAACGGCACAATGACGCTGGAATGATTATGACAGCGTGATCCTGACAAAATCACAAAGAAGTGACAACGAGAAAGTGAAGACGGCGGAACCTTGTGGACGACATAACAATGAAGGGAGAAAAAGAAATCACGCAGAAACTCCTCGGCGAGTTGTCTAAACATGCGTAAGCATTATGCCACTTGCTCATCTCCACGCAGCCCGGTGTCATTATGAATGTTATGAAACTTGATCCGGCCGGTACAAACGACAGCGCTGTGACGATACGAACTGTTGCGGACGGCGGCGCAAGATGTATTGATAACGCAAGCGAAGTACTACACGTTGCGGCGCCATGGAGGTGCGCTGATGACGTTCCAATCATTATAAGCTGTGAACGCTCTTTACCGCCTTATTCATCCGCGTCGAACCATTAGGAACCGTGATCAAACGTGCTCAGGCGGCGGTTGCGTATATGGCACGGCCACGCGGACCGTACCTTCAAAGCGGTCTGCGACGCTGTATGCCGAGTGCTGGTATCTCCGTGCGCTGTGTTTTCGCCGCATCACATTGAAGAGAAATGCGCGGGCTGTTGCATCTGGGTCGCAAGCCCCAAGGGTAGCGTTGGCCTGGTGGCCTGGGGCACAGCTGGTAGCATCCGCGTTGGCCTGGCGGCCTGGGGCACAGCTGGTAGCATCCGAAGGTCCTGGCAAAGGATGAGTCGACTGCTAACAGAACAACTTGTTTATTATAGCGTCGGAAAAGAGCAGCCGGTCAGGTCGACCGAAGTGGCGAGACGGGAGAGCACGATACTCTACGGAAGAATTCGAAGCCTCTCTCGGCGTCCGTGGGCTGCTGCTTTTATACTCTCGGAGTCGAGGGCAAGAAGGAACGGCTCGGGATGAGGCGCACGTGACGGCGGCGCCCGGACACGTTGAGACGAGAAGCGACGCATCCGCCGGGCCGGCGCCGGTCAGACCTCCTCGCTTCACAGTTGGGGAGCTCCTCTCCCCGGCTGCCGCGCTTTGACAAACGTGGGCACCAACATGTACACACGCACACACACACACGAAGACACGTGGCATTGAAACATGCCTGGACGCGCTTGGGAGGAAGCGTTGCGGCAGCGCTGAACGGGCCAAAATGTCCGCCGCTTTGAACGAAGCCCCGGCGTCCGTTGCATCCGCGCCGGCTATACCGCGCGTCGGAGGCGAAACGTAACAGACCACCCCGCTGGGAGAAGGAGATCCCGATGGTCAGGGGACTGCATCCGCTGTCCGGAGGGATGTCGCTCGATGATGCTCATAATCGAAGTCGGTCGCCCCTCGGCGTTTCTTGAGCGCAGCGCACAGAGAAGGCCTCGTTCTCACGTTCAGGTTCACACAGGACACTGCGAAGTGACTTCGGGAGAGTTGCCATTATTTTCTCTCGTTCCCAGCTAGCGTTAGAACTACGCCGAAACTCAACCGCTCAGTCAGCAAGCACGACACAACCCTCACTAAGCCATGCCAGGCTCTTTCCCCTTTTATACTACTGCCTAGTTCCTTACAGTAGCCTAGCAGCACTCAGAACGCGTCCACAAATTGGAAAATTGCACTAGAAAGCACGTCATCACTTTGAAACACTAAACAAAAGCAATATGTTAAACATCCTGCCTCAGGAAGAAAACAACAGTAAGAAACAACTTTGAGGCTGATTTCTACGTTAGGGGCCTCGACTTAAACCATCGGCGTTACCGTTGAGACTCTCCTTTTTGTAATGCACCTCAAAGGAATATTGTTGCAAAGCGAGGCTCCAGCGCAGGAGGCGGCCATTTTTGGAAGAGATGGTCTGCAGCCATTGGAGAGGGCAGTGATCCGTCTCAATGATAAACCTCGAGCCCGCTAGGTAGCATGACAATTTCTGAACGGCCCACACGAGACACGCACACTCTTTCTCGGTGGCGCTGTACGCCTGCTCACGACTGGTGAGCTTGCGACTAGCATACAGGACGGGGTGTTCCACTTCTCCATTTTCCCGTTGGCACAGTACAACGCCCAGGCCTCGCTCACTAGCATCGCACTGAATAACGAACCCTTTTGTGTAGTCTAGCGATCGTAGCACAGGCTGGCTTGTTAGGGCGCTCTTTAGGGCGCTAAAAGCTCTTTCCCTTGTCTCGTCCCAGACGACTGTTTGGGGCTCTGTTTTCCTTAGAGAATCAGTCAGGGGAGCCGCGATATCAGAGTACCTGGGGATGTACCTCTGATAGTAGCCGGCGACACCTAAGAACGACCGAATATCGGTCTTCGTGCGCGGTTGCGGGAGTCTCGCACAGCGGCCACCTTTATTTCAGAGGGGCGGTGACGACCCTGTCCAATCACGCGACCTTGGTAAACAACCTCGGCCTGTGCTAACTGGCACTTGGGAGCCTTGACTGTCAAGCCCGCTTCGCGCAGGCGGGTTAGCACTGCCCGCAAGTGAGCCATATGCTCAGACCAGGATGCGGAGAATATCGCTACGTCGCCTAAATACGGTAAAGCGAATTCTTCCTGTCCCCGCAACACTTTGTCCATGAAGCTTGAAAAGCAGTATGGCGCGTTCTTCAAACCAAAAGTTAGAACTTTAGGACGGAATGCTCCCATTGGTGAAATGATCGCCGCATACCTACTAGCCTCTTCTGTAAGTGGAACCTGCCAATAACCCCTGACAAGATCTAGGGTGGAAATAAACTGAGCGCTACTAACTTTCTCAAGGCGCTCCTCGATGTTAGGGATCGGATAAATTTGATCCTCAGTGATGGAATTAAGCCTGCGGTAGTCGACGCGAAGACGAGGTTCCTTGCCCGGTACCTCAACTAAAATTAAAGTGGACGTATAATCACTCTCACCCGCCTCAATAACACCGAGCTGTAGCATTTTCTTTACCTCAGCCTCCATAATATCGCGCTGGCGGGGTGACACCCGGTACGCCTTGGATCGTACTGGCTCTGGGGAGGTAAGTTCTATTTCATGAGTAAGGACAGAAGTCCTACCAGGCCTCTCAGAGAACTGACCTTGAAACTCTTGTAAGAGCTGGTGTAGTTCGGTTTGCTGCTCAGGCGACAGCGGTGCTTTACTGATTAAGTCACTAATGACTTGATCGGTGTCTTCCCTGTTCGTCACTGAGCCTAGTCCCGGAAGCTCGACCGGAAGCTCTTCGGGAACGTTTACCATCATACACACCACTGCTTCCCGTTGTCTATAGTGTTCGAGCAGATTACAGTGGTAAACTTGCTGTGCTTTCCGTTTTCCTGGCAGACTCACCACGTAGTTAACGTCAGACAGTTTTTGAACAACCCGTGCTGGGCCCTCCCACTGCACGTCGAGTTTGTTTTTTAGCGATGTGCGCAATATCATTACCTCATCGCCCACCTCAAAACGACGGGCCCTGGCTGTCCGATCATAATAAACCTTGGCCCTCTGCTGGGCCTTTGCCATTGCTTTACCTGACAACTCCTGTGCCCTTCTTAAGCGTTCGAGGAGCCTAAGCACGTACTCCA